>NW_022436947.1:6271895-6286098 GCF_009761245.1 Sapajus apella
CAGCCTGGGTAACAAGAGTGAAACTGTGTCTCAAAAAAAAAAAAAAAAGAGTCCATAATACCTGCTTAGGTACAGAAAATTAGGCATGGCGTGGTGATTCACACCTGTAATCCCAGCACATTTTGGGGCCAAGGTGAGAGCGGATCACTTGAGCCCAGGAGTTCGAGACAAGCCTGGGTATCATAGGGAGACTGCATCTCTACAAAAAATTTACAAATAAAATTATCTGGGTGTGGCAGTATGCACCACCTCCACTTCTTGGGAGGCTGAGGTGGGAGGATTGCTCGAATATGGGAGATTAAGGCTACAGTGAGCCACAATGGCATCATTGCACTCTAGCCTGGGTGAGAGGGAGACCCTGTCTTCAAAAATAAGAAAAGTATATAAAAGTATATTTATAGGAAGAGCATACATGAAGTTAAAAAAAAAAAGAGCCAACCAGCTAAAAAAAATTTTTTTAACAATCATAATTGAGAAAATATAGGTTTTATAAACAAGCTCAAGGAGGCAAAAGGAGAGATCTAGGGTAGAAAAAATAGAGATAGTATAGATAATAGGAATTTGGGGAAGTAAGACAATAAGCAAAGTCATGAAAGTTCACATTTTTGGATGCCTAATGGAAGGATAATCTTGACAGACTGAAACAAAAATTTTCACTTGTTAATTTTCTGGAACTTAGTACTCTTTACCTTTTTAATTTTTTTTTTTATGCTTTGAGGAAGGCCTGATTCTGTTGGCTGTCTAGACCTACATTTCGATTGATTCATAAAATTTTTTTTTTTTAAATGTATGTGTGTGTGTTTTGCCTGTGACACAGCCTTAGGAGACTGTTCTTATGTGCCCCAAAAGAATAATTTCTGAGTCCATCTGTGTTGTATATTATTAACTGTTTGTTCCTTTTTATTGCTGAGTAGTATTCAGTGGTGTTTAGCTGTTTACCCATTGAAGGACATTTTGGTTCTTTTTAGCTCCTGGCTCTGCTAAAAGAGCTGTTATGAACATTTGTGTACATGTTTTTTTGTATGAATGTAAGTGTTTATTTCTCTCAGATAAAAGCCCAAGAGCAAAATTGCTGGGTCATGTGGTAAGTATATGTTTAGTTTTTTGAAAAACTGGTAAAAGTATTTTTTAGTATGTCTGTACAATTTTGTATTCTCATAAGCATTAAATGAGTGGTCCAGTTTCTCTCTGTTCTAGCCAGATAGGGTACTATCACTGTTTCTTCTTTGTAGTCATTCTGAGAGATCTATAGTGATATTTTATTGTGGTGTTAACTTGCATTCCTTAATGGCTAAAGATGTTCAACAACTTTTCATGTGCTTATTGGCTTTTTGTAATTCCTCTTCAGTGAAATGTCTAAAATTTAAAATAAAGGCACATTTATCAGGCAAAAAAAAAATGGATTGAAAAAGTTATGTTTTGGCCGGGTGCAGTGGCTTACGCCTGTAATCCTAGCACTTTGGGAGGCCGAGGTGGGCGGATCACTTGAGGTCAGGAGTTCAAGACCAGCTGGCCATCATGGTGAAACCCCATCTTAAAAAAAAAAAAAAAAAGTTACGTATGAGGAAAGATATTTTTGTCTGCTTTAACATAAAACCCAGCAAATAAACAAAAAAACACCTGCACTGACTCAGTTTGTGTCTTTTGTCCATTTTCTAATTGGTTATTTACTGTTAGATTTTTTTTTTAATATCTTGAAACTTTTCTAGATTTTTCTTTTTCATTTTATTTTTATTTTTCTTTAAGTTATTGGGGTACAGGTGGTATTTGGTTACATGAGCGAGTTCTTTAGTGGTGATTTGTGAGATCTTGGTGAGTCCTTTATGGAGTCTGGATACTAGTTCTTTGTCAGATACATGGTTAGCTAATATTTTCTCCCTGATTCTAACTTGTCTTTTAATCCTCTTTGTAGGGGTATTCACAGAGCAAAAGTCTTTAATTTTGATGAGGTTCAGTGTAGCAGTTCTTCCTTTTATGGGTTGTGCTTTTGGTCAAGTGTTAGAATTCTTTACCTAGTGCTAATTCCTGGAGATTTTTTCAAAGATTTTTCCTAAAAGTTTTATACTTTTACATTTTACATTTAAGTGTATGATCCATTTGGATCTAGTTTTTGTATAAAGTAAGAGGTTTAGGTTGATGTCTCTTTCCCCTTTCCTTCCGCTTTCCCTCTCCCATCCATGGAAGTCCCAATTGCTCTAGCGTCATCTATTGGAAAGGCTGTCTTTCTTTTATTGAATTGCTTGCACATCATTGCAAAAAAGCATTTGGGAATATTTGTGTGGACAGATTTCTAGGCTTTCTGTTCTATTCTATTAGTCTATATATCTCTTTATTAGTACCACATTTTAAATTACTATAGTAATTCTACTTGTTTTTTGTTTTGTTTTGTTTTTGCAAAACTGCTTTAGGTCTTCTAGGACTTTTTCCTTTCCATGTAAGTTTTAGAATACGTTTGTCTATATCTATAGAAACAAAAAGCCTTCCTAAGATTTTGCTAGGAATTGTATTACACTGTACATCAATTTGGGGTATATTGATATCTTTACTGTTTTCCCATCAATGAACATGGTAAGTCTCTTCAGTTGTTTAGATCTTTGATTTTACATTAGCATTTTGTAATTTTCAGCTTATAGATCCTGCACATATTTTGTTAGATGTATTCCTAAGTATTTCATTTTCTTTGGAGCAATTGTAAATAGCATTGTATTTTAAATATGGATTTTCATGTTTATTAATATATGGAAATATGATTGAGTTTTGATTTTTGATTTTGGTTTTTTTTTTGAGACTCACTCTGTCACCTAGGCTGGAGTGCAGTGGGACAGTCTTAGCTTATTGCAACCTCCCCTTCCCAGGTTCAAGGTGTGCTTGTGTCTCAGACTCCCAAGTACTTGGAATTATAGGTGACCACCACCATACCCAACTAATTTTTGTATTTTTAGTAGAGATGGAGTTTCACCATGTTGGCCAGGCTGGTCACAAACTCCTGGCCTGAAGTGATCTGCCAAACTCAGCTCCCAAAGTGCCCGCTTTACAGGCATGAATTAAGATTGATTTTTGTATGTTGACCTTGCATCTTATAACCTTGCAGAATCTAATTATTCTGGGGGATTTTTTGGGGGTAGATGTCTTGGGATTTTCTAGATAATCATGTCATCTACAAACAGGGACAAGTTTTCCTTCTGTTCTAGTCTGTTTCCTTTTTATTTTCTTGTGCTGTCTGGAATTTCCTTAATTATGTTGGATAAGATTGGTGAGATCAGCCAGTCTTATTTTGTGCTTGAAGTTAGGGGAAAAGATACTATTTTTCTTTTTAAAAATTTAATTAAATTATTTATTTTAAGGTCAGGTCCCACTCTGTTGCTTGGGCTGGAGTGCAGTGGCACAGTCTCGGCTCACTGCAACCTTTGCATCACAGGGTCAAGTGATTCTCTTGCCTTAGCCTCCCAAGTAGCTGGGACTATAGGTGCCTGCCACCACATCTAGCTAATTTTTGTATTTTTAGTAGAGATGGGGTTTCACCATGTTGGTCAGGCTGGTCTCGGACTCCTGACTCCAGGTGATCTGCCTTCCTTGGCCTCCCAAAGTGCAGGTATTACAGGTGTGAGCCACTGGCGCCTGGCTGAAAGAAACTGTTTTTCACTGGTAAATATGATGTTAGCTATAGGAGTTTGTTTGTTTTGTCACCCTGTCACCCAGGCTGGAGTAAAATGGGGAGATCTTGGCTCACTGTAACCTCTGCCTCCCAGATTCAAGCAATTCCCCTATCTCAGCCTCCCAAGTAGCTGGGATTACAGGCGTCCACCACAACGCCTGGCCAATTTTTTGTATTTTTAGTAGAGTCGAGGTTTCATTATGTTGGCCAGGATGGTTTTCAACTCCTGACCTCAAGTGATCTGCCTGCCTCTGCCTCCCAAAGTGCTAGGATTGCAGGTGTGAGCCACTGCGCCTGGCCTAGCTTTAGGCTTTTTTTGGTAGATATTTGCCAAGCTGAAGAAGTTCTTCTCTATTCCCAGTTTACTTAGTTTTGTTTTGTTTTTGAGACAAGGTCTCACTCTGTCATTCAGGCTGGAATGCAGTGGTGCGGTTGCGGCACACTGGAGCCTCAGCTTCCAATGATCCTCCCACCTCAGCCCCCCGAGTGGCTGGGACTACAGGCATGTGACACCACACCCAGCTAATGTTTGTATTTTTTGTAGAGGCAGGGTTTCCTTATGTTATCCAACAACATGAGGAAACTTCTAGGCTGAAGCGATCTGCCCTCCTTGCTCTCCCAAAGTGCTGGGATTACAGGCGTTTCAAAAAAATCATGAATTTTGTCAGATGCTTTTTCTGTCAATTATATGATCATATGATTTTTCTTCTTTAGCCTTTTGATATGGCAATATTACCTTAATTGATTTTTCAAATATTGAACCAGCCTTGCATACCTGGAATAAATCCCATTTGGTTGTGGTTTGCAATTTTTTATGTATTGCTCTATTTTATTTTTTTGAGGTAAGTTCTTTGTTTTTTTTGGAGACGGAGTTTCGCTCTTGTTACCCAGGCTGGAGTGCAATGGCGCGATCTCGGTTCACCGCAACCTCCGCCTCCTGGGTTCAAGCAATTCTCCTGCCTCAGCCTCCTGAGTAGCTGGGATTACAGGCACGTGCCACCATGCCCAGCTAATTTTTTTGTATTTTTAGTAGAGATGGGGTTTCACCATGTTGACCAGGATGGTCTCGATCTCTTGACCTCGTGATCCACCCGCCTCGGCCTCCCAAAGTGCTGGGATTACAGGCTTGAGCCACCGCGCCCGGCCGAGGTAAGTTCTTATTGTGTCACCCAGGCTGTAAGGCAGTGGCGTGATCATGGCTCACTGTAGCCTTGACCTCCTGGGATCAAGCAATCTTCCCACCTCAGCCTCTAGAGTAGCTAGGAGTACAGGCATGTGGCACCACACCCAGCTAATTTTTAAAATTTTTTGTGGAGATGAGGTTCCACTATGTTACCTAGGCTGGTCTCAAACTCCAGGGCTCAAGTAGTGCTGCTTTGGCCTCCCAAAGTACTGAGAATATAAGCATGAGTCGCTGTTCCCGGCCTAGATTTTATTTGCCAGTATTTTGTTCAGGACTTTTTCATCTGCTTTTTTTTTTGATATGGAGTCTCACTCTGTTGCCCAGGCTGGAGTGCAGGGGCACAGTCTCAGCTCACTGCAACTCCACCTCCCAGGCTCAAGTGATTCTCCTGCCTCAGCCTCACTAGTAGCTGGGATTACAGGCACCCACTACCATGCCTGGCTAATTTTTGTATTTTTGTTAGAGCCAGGGTTTCACCATGTTGGCCAGGTTGGTCTCGAATTCCTGACCTCAGGTGATTCATCTACCTCCGCCTTCCAAAGTGCTGGGATTACAGGTGTAAGCCACTGCACCCGGCCTTTCATCTACTTTTTTTTTCTTTTTCCCTGAGACAGAGTCTTGCTCTGTTGCCAGGCTGGAATGCAGTGGCACGATCACGGCTCACTGCAACCTCCACCTCTCGGGTCCCAGTTCAAGCAGTTCTCCCACCTCAACCTTCCAAGTAGCTGAGATTACAGGCACGAGTACCATACACAGCTGATTTTTGTATTTTTTAGTAGAGATGGGGTTTCACCATGTTGGCCAGTCTGGTCTTGAACTTCTGGCCTTGTGATCTGCCTTCCTCGGCCTCCCAAAGTGCTGGGATTACAGATGTGAGCCACTGCTCCCAATCCTTTCATCTACTTTTATAAGAGATATTGGTCTGAAGTTTGTCTTTCTTTCTTCTCTTTTTCGTAATGTCTTTGTCTGGTTTTGATACCTTGGTAATATTGACCTCATAAAATCAGTTGAAAAATGTTCTTTCTTTTTTTCTGAAAGAGATAACATAAAATTAGAGTAAATTCTTTTGTTATCTGAGGTTTTGAGGTCTTAGCCATAAAAACCTTTGCTTAGACCAATGTCCTGATGTGTTTTTTTCCAGTTTTATGTTTTTTGGGTCTTATGTTTAAGTCTTTAGTTCATCTTGACTATTTTTTTTAATATGGTGAGAGAGAAATCCAGTTTTGTTTTTTTTTTTTTTTGCTTATAGATACCCAGTTTTCCTAGCACCAATTATTGAAGAGCCTGTGCTTTCTTCAGTGTATGTTCTTGGCACTTACATTGAAAATTAGTTGTCTCTAAATATGTGGAATTGCATAAATTAAGCAGATATATATGATTTAGGTATTGTATAATTGTATATTAAGCTTATGGCCAGGAATAAAGTGGAAGGAACATTTGTGTTCCTAAAAAACATTTCATGGGACACAGATGAATGCTTCTGCAATGGTTCTAATAGGAATTTGAAACTGTATGATCATGTCACTGCACTTCAGGCTGGGCAACAGAGTAAGACCTCACTTTTTTTTTTTTGAATACAACATTTTCAGAATTTGCATTTTTGACAAGATTGTGTGATCAAGTTTGGTAGGCACTGGTTTGAAGGGAAGTTAGTCAAATAGGACTGTGTGTAAGCTGAATTGTAGAGAAGATAAATTATGGTAAGGAGCCAGCTCAGATTCCTTTATTACCTGTATTAGTAAACCACTTGAAATGGATATTAAAGGGTATATAAAAAGAGAATTTTTAAATAAGTAATATTTAATGGCTAGGATTTAAAGAATGGAGGAGAGTGCTATATCAGTGATTATGATCAAGATTAGTCACTGGGCAGCTGAAAACTTGGTGGACCATTGACAGGAAATCAAAACCCTAGGTGGCATAAAAAGCTGTGGTGGTTATTCTTTACTTCCAGACTACTAGAACTTATTGTTAGCAGAAAATAAACGTAATAACAATGGAGAAAATCTTGAAAAGGAAATTTAGAAAAACTCATAATTTCAAAATCCTAAAATAAGCAGCATTTTTTTTGCAAATTATCTTCTTATTAATATGTGAACTTTTTTTTTTAGATTGTTAGTAGTTTAAAGCCAATTTGTATACTTTTAATGTTGCTTACACTTGTTTCTTCATAATTTAATAATTTAATTGGTTTTAAAGGAATTAAGGAATTTTTCTCATTATAAAATACATAAATTCTCAAATTCTTTTTTTTTTTTTTGTATAAGTTCTCATTCTGTCACCCAACCCAGAGTGCCGTGGTACAATCTTGGCATACTGCAGCCTCTGCCTTCCGGGCTCAAGCAATCCTCCCACCTCAGCCTCCTGAGTAGCTGGGACCACAGGTGCCATGCCCAGCTAATTTTTATATTTTTTATAGAGACCAGGTTTCTCCATGTTGCTCAGGCTGAGCTCGAACTCCTGAACCCAAGCAATCCTCCTGCCTCAGCCTCCCAAAGTCCTGGGATTACAGGTGTGAGCCACCATGCCTGGCCTTTTTTCTTTCTTTTTTTTTGAGTCAAATTCTTAAAAATGCAAATTATAAATAATAACTCCAGTATTTATGTTGTAGATTGGTGAGGATTAAAATATTTGGTTTTAATAGGCTTTGGTGAGACTGTAAGATTGGTGCAAGTTTTAAAATGACAATTTCACAATGTCAAAGCTAAAAAAATGCATATACCATACTTCGTCTAGCAATTTCATTTCTAAGAATTTGTTCTACACATATACTGGCTGTATGTCAGTTAATCCACGGGCTGACTTATCAAATTTACCAGTTGTGTTGGTATATTCAGGAAAATATTTTTTTAATGGATGTGGTCAAAATTACATCACTTTATGGGGGAATTTTTCAGTTTATTCTGATTTCAGTCCTTTTAAAAGTTATTTTAAGTATTTCCCCCTAGCATCTTAGTATTTTTAGGACTAGTTTGTCAATTTCAAAGTGTCTATATCAACCTTGCTTTTTTGGTGTTTCTGACTAAAATTTATAGCTATTTATATCAGATGGGATAGATATAATAGCTTTTGAAGATTTTTGTTGAGATTTGGTTGACAATATTTATTTATTTATTTACTGAGACAGGGTTTCGCTCTGTCACCCAGGCTGGAGTACAGTGGTGCAATATCTGCTCACTGCAACTGCCACCTCCCGCGGCTCAAGTGATCCTCCCATCTCAGCCTCCAGAGTAGCAGGGACCACAGGCATGTGCCACCATCCCTGGCTAATTTTTGTATTTTTTGTAAAGACAGGGTCTCCCTAGTTGCCCACGCTGGTCTTGAACTCCTGAACTCAAGCAACCTGAGCCGCTGTGCCCAGCTCTATCCCTTAATATCACTTAAAGGACTATTCAACTTGTAAGCTAAGGGTCATGGCCTGGTTGATTTTTATGGATATATTCAATGTTCAGAAAAACATTTCACAACCAGTAATTATTATTTCACTGTAACTCTAACATACATCTACCATAAATATGTGTTAAAAATTAGGCAACTGCATTAGTAAGAAATGCCAGTATTTTGGTTCTTACACTTTTGTTTTGTCTTTTCTTTTTTTTTTTTCTTTTTGGGGAGAACAGGGTCTCGCTATATTGCCCAGGCAGGTCTTGAACTTCTGGGCTCAGGCTATCCTCCCGCCCGAGAGCTGGGATCCCTAAGAGCTGGGATTACAGGCATGAACCGCAGCGTCTGGCATTATTTTGGTTCTTAATTGCTATAAAAATTAAGAATGATAATCTTAGTTGAGACATTGGGTAATAATAATAAAGTTACCTAACACTAGAATAATAAAATATTTCATTCAAACAAGAATGTGAAATCTCATCATGAAAGACAAATTAAGAATTATAATGATTGGAAAAACAGTGGGCAAATATGTTTATTAGTATATTGATACATATAAATATGTTTTCACAAATTAATATTTATGAATATATAACACCTGCATTTATTGATATTTAATAGATATATATTTGTGTGTATTAACAAGCATATATCTATTAATAACAGAAACATTCACACACAAGTACATATAGTGTATTAATGTATCAACATAAACTATATATTAGCATAAAATATAAGGTTCATGTGTCTGAGTGGTTCAGATCTTTGAGATAAATATGTAAATTTGGTAATTTCAGTGAATTTATTGTTCAGTGAATCAAGTTTTGTAGAATGAGTTTGTTTCTCTTATACTAACATACAGGATGAATTGTATGTTCAAGTGTGTGCATTACTGTATTGTAAACCAAAAGATTGGAAACAGGAGGGTAAGTTGTGTATTAAATTATTTGTCCATCTGTATGATGTAATGTGTTGCAGCCATGAAAAAGAATGTAGAGATGCATCTATTAAGATAGAGGAATGTTCAATCACTTCAATGTTATGGTAAAAAAATAAAAAATGATAGAAGAATGTGCAGTACATTTAATGTGAAAAAGGGTTCAGAACAATGTACACTTTCTTTTCAATTAAAAGAGGGTACTACAAGATATATTCATGAGTGTTTGTTTATGTATATAGTGAGTATATCTGTAAGAATTCACAAGAATTGTTTACAGTGGTTGTTATTAGGACTTTAAAAGATGGAAGAGATGGAAACAAAAGTTAATGGGTGTCCTTTTATTGATTTTTTTTTTTTTTTTTTTTTTGAGACGGAGTTTCACTCGTGTTACCCAGGCTGGAGTGCAATGGCACGATCTCGGCTCACCGCAACCTCCGCCTCCTGGGTTCAGGCAATTCTCCTGCCTCAGCCTCCTGCGTAGCTGGGATTACAGGCACGCACCACCATGCCCAGCTAATTTTTTGTATTTTTAGTAGAGACGGGGTTTCACCATGTTGACGAGGATGGTCTCGATCTCTTGACCTCGTGATCTACCCGCCTCGGCCTCCCAAAGTGCTGAGATTACAGGCTTGAGCCACTGCGCCCGGCCCCTTTTATTGATTTTAATTCTGATCATTTAGTGAGTAAAAGTAAAATTAATTATTATTATTATTTTTTTTTTGAGACAGAGTCTTGCTCTGTTACCCAGGCTGGAGTGCAGTGGTGTGATCCTGGCTCACTGCAACTTCTGCCTCCCAGGTTCAAGTGATTCTCCTGCCTCAGCCTCCCGAGTAGCTGGGACTATAGGCGTGTGCCACCACACCTGGATAATTTTTGTATTTTTAACAGAGATGGGATTTCGCCGTTGTTGGCCAGCTGGTGAGAACTCCTGACCTCAAGTGATCTGCCCACCTCAGCCTCCCAAAGTGCTGGGATAGCAGGCGTGAGTCACCACACCTGGCCTAAAATTAAATGTTTATAGCATATATATTCATTGTAGAATATGTGAAAAATGACAAAATAGAAGAAAAGTCTCCCAAGATAACTATTGGTAAAAGTTTGCTTTAATGTGTTACTTTTATTCTTTTTGTTTGTTTTTGCAACCCCTGCCTTCCAGGTGCAAGCTATCCTCTCACCACATCCTCCTGAGTAGCTAGGACTACAGACATGCACCACTATACTCAGCTAATTTTTTTGTGTGTTTTGTAGAGATGGGCTTTTGCCGTGTTACCCAGGCTGGTCTGGAACTCCAGAGCCCAAGTGATCTTGTCGCCTTGGCCTACCCAAGTGCTAGGAATACAGGCGTGAGCTACTGTACCCAGCTTTTTTTTTTTTTTTCTACTTTTACCACATTATATGACCAGCAGCTTTTTCTTTTTTTAAGAGACAGGATCTTGCTATGTTGCTCAGGCTGGAGTGCAGTGACATAGTCATAGCTTACTGCAGCCTCAGTCTCCTGGGCTCAAATATCCTCTGCTTTAGCCTACCAATAGCTAGGACTACAGGTGCATACCACTATGCCCAGCCCCTTTTAATCCTTTTAGAGTTGTGTTATGCTTTTACCTTTTAAATATTAGTTTATTCGGATGAACGTGGTTGCTCACTCCTATAATCCTAGCACTTTGGGAGGCCAAGGTGGGCAGATCACCGGAGGTCAGGAGTTTGAGACCCAGCCTGACCAACCTGGAGAAACCCGTCTCTACTAAAAATACACAATTAGCTGGGCATGGTGGTGCATGCTTGTAATCCCAACTACTCGGGAGGCTGAGGCAGGAGAATTGCTTGAATCCGGGAGGCGGAGGTTGCGGTGAGCCTAGATCAGGCCATTGTACTCTAGCCTGGGCAACAAGAACAAAATTCTTTCTCAAAAAAAAAAAAAAATTAGTTTATTTAAATAACTTACCATAAAATTAGTGTTTTGCAGTTTTCGTATACTCCATAGCATACTTCCTGAAATAAAATGGGGATGTAAAATGAACTTCCAATCCTCATTTTTAGCAGTCAGTTAATAATTTCATTATAATGATGGAAAGACAATGTGATTGTTTGTATTACCACATCAGTTGCGGGCTTATGGCTGATCTTGTGGATTGGGTGGGTGTCCTCTTCCTTTCTCATGGTTGTGTATCTCTCTCTCTCAAAGTTTCGTTGAAGATGACAGCCTCTACTGGTTAGGAAAATCTTCCCCCATTGGACGCTTAGATTTTTCTCAGGGTCTTTTTATGTCATAGATACTGCAGTGATGTATCTTTTTCTTACATTTTTTGAACCAGTAGACTGATCCTTGAAGGATACTGTCAATACAGTTTAGTCAGTTTTACCAAAATTGATGAATTTTCATCAGAATATTTTATATGAAAAATTACAGTTGTATTGGTAAATTTTCTACATAGCAACATTTAATTTTTTCAGACTTTTTTTCCTCATTTTAATTTTTCTATTTTCATTATTGAGGCAGTGTCTTACTCTGTCAGCCAGGCTGGAGTGCAGTGCTGTGAACATAGCTCACTGCAGCCCTGACTTCCTGGACTCAAGCTATCTTCCCACTTCAGACTCCTGAGACGCTGGGACTACATATGTGTGCTGCCATGCCCGGCTGATTTTTTATTTTTTGTAATGACAGGGTCTTACCATCTTAGCCTGACTGGTCTCAAATTCCTGGGCTCAAGCAGTGCTCCTGCTTTGGCCTCCAAAAGTTCTGGGATTACGGGTGTCAGCCACCTTGCCCGACTCGTTTTTATTTTATTCAAATTATTTTTACTGGGATTATTTTCCTTTTACATTTTAGAATGAACATTTACTTTATTAAACTGATTTTTGTTAATTTCGTAAATTACAGCTTTGTATTTGTTAGTTTTCTTTTGAACTTCTACCAAATTCTTTTTTTAATTAAAAAAATTTTTAACCATTTCACTGCACACCGAGAGTTTTCCTATGTCAAATATTGCACACTGAAATTCTGTAATCATCAGTTTTTAGATAGCACTGTAGTTTACCAAGTACAATTTTAGTCATGGTATGCTTAATTTGGTTTATTGACTCTGTCCTTGAGTCTCAGAATTTCTTCAATTTTTTTGTATTTTGTTTGTTTCTTCAACATGAAAATACTGGTCATAATGTTGGCCTCTTGGTTTGGAGCCTTCCTGTTCCAGTGATGAGATTCCAAAATGTAGAATTTTGCTTGTTTGTGACTTACCTTAGCTTTGATAAAGTTTCATTTTGTAGATTTCATTTATTGTTCTATCACACAGGTAACACTTTTGGAGTACAGGATGGCAATTTGGATGCCTCAGATATAGATTTTTACACTGCCTTAAACCAGGCTCTAGCTCATTTAAATTGACTGTTAAATTGTATTATTGACTCTGAAATGCTAAGCAAGGTTGAAACAGCGCACATTTCTTTTAAATTTTTTGTGTAAGTAAAATTTCTAGACAAGAAATTACTAGATCAGAGGATATTACCATCATTATGATTTTTCCATTGTATTAATTTTCAAAAAGATTGAGACTATTTGTAATGTCAGCAGTGTATAAGCATTTCAATTTTAAGATATTTTCTTTAAAATTAAGTGTCACTGTTTTAAAATGTTTTACCGAATGAGCTAAGAGTAAAAGGGTCTTGTGAATTTGCTTTCATTTACATTTTCAGTTATTTTGTATGAAAATTTAATAAGAACAGGAAGTCAGAAGCTGTTTAGAAACATGCTAAACTTAAACTCCTAGCCAGAGCATTTGGCTATGCAGACTACTATGCACTGCATTAGTGTTTTGAATCTAAACCAGTTTAGGCCAGGTGCAGTGGTTCACACCTGTAACCCTAACACTTTGGGAGGCCAAGGCGGGCAGATCACTCGAGGTCAGAGATTCAAGACCAGCTTGGCCAAGATGATGTGAAAACCCATCTTTACTAAAAATAAGCTGGGTGTGGTGGCACCCATCTGTAGTTCCAGCTACTTGGGAGGCTGAGACAGGAGAATTGTTCAAACCCGGGTGATGGAGGTTGCAGTGAGCCCAGATCACACCTCTGTACTACAGTCTGGGTAACAGAGAGAGATTCTGTATCAAGAATAAAAGAAAAAAAAAAGGCTGAGCATGGTAGCTCACGCCTGTAATCCCAGCACTTTGGGAGGGTGAGGTGGGTGGATCATGAGGTCAGGAGTTCAAGACCAGCCTGGCCAAGATGGTAAAACCCCATCTCTGCTAAAACTACAAAAATTAGATGGGTGCGGCGGTAGGTGCCTGTAATCCCGCTGCTTGGGAGGCTGAGGCAGGAGAATTGCTTGAACCTGAGCAGCAGAGGTTGCAGTGAGGTGAGATTGCGCCACTTCACTCCAGCCTGGGCGAGGGTGAGACTCTGTCTCAAAAAAACCCCCAAAAAACAAAAGCCAGTTTAAAAATTAAGATTAATTATTAGCATGATGAAATAGAGTGTCCCTGGAAAGAAAGCCATAAAGAGTACTATTCTACTCTTGGAATGGAGGAGTTTGTGCTTTTGTCTTAATGTCTTTCTAGAGTCTACTCTTATCCTGCAATTTGACAGTCACTGTGCGTAAATGTCTGTCGCATGTACACTCTGTCTCTCTCTTGCTTTCTTGCTTCCTTTCTCCCTCTTAGTCTCTCTCGCCCAGGCTGGAGTGCAGTGGCATTATCTGGGCTCACTGCAACCTCCTCACGTTAGCCTTCCAAGTAGCTGGGACTATAGGCATGTACCACCATGCTTGGCTAATTTTTGAATTGTAGAGACAGGATTATGCCATGTCGCCCAGGCTCATCTCAAACTTGTGGGCTCAAAGGATCTACCTGCCTCGGCCTTCCAAAATGTTGGGGTTACAGGTGTGAGCCACCACGCCTAGCCTATATTTTAATCCTTTGCCAAATTAGTAATTCTCTAATAAATTTTTCAGAGAAATAAATGGAAAACTGTTTCTGTCATGTTTATTAGTTTTTCTTTTGTTTTTTTTTTTTAACTTAAAATTTTTTTTTTTTTTTTTTTTTTTTTT
>NW_022436947.1:6286198-6298276 GCF_009761245.1 Sapajus apella
CTTGTTACCCAGGCTGGAGTGCAATGGCGCGATCTCGACTCACCGCAACTTCCGCCTCCCGGGTTCAGGCAATTCTCCTGCCCCAGCCTCCTGAGTAGCTGGGATTACAGGCACGCGCCACCATGCCCAGCTAATTTTTTGTATTTTTAGTAGAGACGGGGTTTCACCGTGTTGCCCAGGATGGTCTCAATCTCTTGAGCTCGTGATCTACCCGCCTCGGCCTCCCAAAGTGCTGGGATTACAGGTTTGAGCCACCGCGCCTGGCAAAAATTTTTTAAAAAATATTTTAAAAAAATATTTTTTTACCCTAAAAAAAAAATTAGGGTAGTTCTATTTTTTCCTTATTGCTTTTGACTGTGGTTTTTAAATTGTAAGTAACTTAAGAGATGCTTGGAAACGGTCTTTTACAATAAGGCATGTTATTAGTTCATTTATTGAAAAATAAGGAATACTTATATAGGAGGTTGAGTGAATATTTTTATTTACTTTCCCATTTATGACACTTTAAGGACTCTTATTCAAACCTCCAAGCCCACAATTTTTAAAAAACTAGATTCTAAGGTACATGAATCAATCTTTTTTTAAATTATCAGTAAGACTCTAAATTGTATAATTGTATTTGCAGTTCATTTTTTTTTTTTTTAAGACAGGGTCTTGCCCTATCACCTAGGCTGGAGTGTAGCAGTGTGATCATAGCTCACTGCACCCTCGGCCTCGTGGATTCAAGCAGTCCTCCCACCTCAGCCTCCCAGGTAGCGGGGACCAATGCACATGCCATCATACCCGACTAATCTTGATTTTTTGTAGAGACAGGGTCTCCCTATGTTGCCCAGGCTGATCTTGAACTACTGGGCTCAAGTGATCCATCCACTTCAATCTCCCAAAGTGCTAGGATTGTAGGTATGAGCTGTTGCAACCGGCCTATATTTGCATTTTTTAAAAGATTTATTTCGTACTTTTAACCTTTGTTTAGATTTTTTTTTTTTTTTGAGGCGGAATCTCGCCCTGTCTCCCAGGCTGAAGTGCAGTGGCATGATCTCAGCTCACTGCAACCTCCACCTCTTAGGTCCAAGCAATTCTCCTGCCTCAGCTTCCTGAGTAGCTGGGATTACAGGCGCCTGCCACCACACCTGGCTAATTTTTTGTGTGTGGTTTTTTTTTAGTAGAGGTGAGGTTTCACCAGGCCAGTCTCTAACTCCCAACCTCAGGTGATTCGCCCACCTTGGCCTCCCAAAGTGCTGGGATTACAGGCATAAGCCACCGCGCCTGGTCCTTGTTTAGTATTTTTAGCAGAGACGGGGTTTCACCATGTTGACCAGGATGGTCTCGATCTCTTGACCTCGTGATCCACCCGCCTCTGCCTCCCAAAGTGCTGGGATTACAGGCTTGAGCCACCGCGCCCGGCCTGTTTAGAATTTTGTATAATTTTTATGTTGCATATTTAAGTTTCTTTGTTATCTCTGTTTAATTTCCTTTGGAGCCAGTCATTATTATCTCTTAGGGCCAATTCGAAAGGGTTAAAAGCTTTGAGATGCTATGACCTACTTACGATGAAGATCACCTAATATATTTTTTATATATATTTATATATATGTTTTTGAGATATGGTCTTACTCTGTGGCCCACGCTGGAGTACAGTGGTGTGAAGCTCACTGCAACTTCTGCTTCCCAGGCTCGAGCACTACTCCTGCCTCAGCCAGCCAAGTAGCTAGGGCTACAGGCATGTGCCACCACCCTGGCTAATTTTTGTATTTTTAGTAGAGATGGGGTTTCACCATGTTGCCCAGGCTGGTCTTGAACTCCTGAGCTCAAGTGATCCACCTGCCTTGGCCTCACAATGTGCTGGGATTACAGGTGTGAGCCACCATGCCTGGCCAATGTCTTTTGTTTAGCAGGGTCTCATTTAGCTAGTCAGCATACCTTCCAGCTCTCTGCCAGGCATAGGAACACTGCTCAAGGTGCCAATATATTGGCTAGCAGAGTGACAAGGTTAAGGTGTGTAACATAAGACACTTGTGGAATAATACAAGTCACTGTATATGCAGGAGCTGTAGAGTTCAGAGAATGGAAGAATGTATTGGTCAGTAATTTACTTTCTGTTATCTCCAACCGGCTGATAAAAGACAAAAATTAAAATAAATAAATACATATGTACATAAAATAATTTGCTTTCAAGACTACTACTCTGCCTGTAACTTTATCTTTTGATAATCTCACTTCCCAAAACAGAATTTTATCAGATACCTTTAAACTTAATCTTTGATTCTTTTATACATACTCATTACAATTTTAGTTACGAAAATGCTGCTTTTAGACATGTGTCACAAGTCTCATAATAATAATTGCAAAATGTTCTACAGTTTAATAATGGTTTTTTCGAGAACCCTCAGATTTTATAAGATTATATTGAAGTGTCTTAACTTTCTTAAAAGTATCAGCTTTTTTCAGTTGTTTGGCCTCTCGAATTGGCATGCCTAGTGACTTTTTTTTTTAATCAGAATCTCTTATCTCTGTTTCCATACTGTCGCCCAGTCCTCTCACTGAAGGTTTACTGTGTAATTTAGCATAACTGTCCTGAGTTTATCAGGGTTTAGTGTTGTAGGATATGTTCTAAAAGACTACTCTTTCTCCCTTCCTCACCACACTGTTGGGTGCTTTACTTCCCTCCAAGTTTTCACCGCTAGCTGAATAGTAGAATCAAATTTTATATAGTAGGCTTAGCTTTAAGGGTTCTCCAGGCATGGAGTTAAGTAGAGATTTTGTTCATGGCTTAAAATTTTGTTTTATATTTGAGGTAATTATATACAATGAGATACATAATCTTAAGTGGTAAATGAGTTTTAACAAATGTGTGCACCTTTGTAACCCACATCTTTATCAAGATATAGAATGTTTCCATCACCCCAGAAGCTTCCCTCATACTCCCTCCTACTCAATATCTGTTTCCCAGATTCAACCTTTGTTCTGATTCTGTCACTAGAACTTAGTCGTAGCTGTTATGGAGTTTTATATAAATGGAATAATTTTGTGACTGGCTTCTTTTACTTAGCATAATGCTTTCCAGATTTGTTCATGTTTCATCTATTAGCACTTCTTTTTTTATTAATGAGTAGTATTTAGTATTCTGTTGAATGAGTGTACCACAGTTGGTTTATTCATTTACATGATTTACATGTTGGTGGCCATTGAGTTTTTTTTTTTTTTTTTTTAAGACAGAGTCTAGCTCTGTCACCCACACTGGAGTACAGTTGCATGATCTCAGCTCACTGCAACCGGTTCACTGTGCCTGGCCAGATGGACATTGAGGTTCTTTCTATTTTGGCTATTAAGAATAAAACTGCTTATGAACAGGCCAAGCATGGTAGCTTGCATCTGTAAATCCAAGCACTTTGGAAGGCTGAGGTAGAAGGATAGCTTGAGCCCAGGCGTTGTAGACCAGCCTGGGCAACACAGTGAGACTTGGTCTCTACAAAAAAAACCTAAGAAACTGGGGGAGCATGGGGTTGTGTGCCTGTGGTCCTAGCTACTCAAGAGGCTGAGGTGGGAGGATTACTTGAGCCTGGGTGGTCAATGTTGCAGTGAGCAATGATCGCACCACTGCTCTCCAGCCTGGGTGACAAAGTGAGACCCTGTCTCAAAAACCACCAGGCTGGGTGCGGTGGCTCATACCTGTAATCCCAGCACTTTGGGAGGCTGAGGCAGGCGGATCCCTTGAAGCCAGGAGCTTGAGACCAGCCTGACCAACATGGCAAAACCCCATCTCTACTAAAAAATACAAAAAATATAGTGGCGCACACCTGTAGTCCCAGCTACTTTGGAGGCTTAGGCAGGAAAATTGCTTGAACCCAGGAGGCGGAAGTTACCGTGAGCCGAGATCACGCCATGCACTCCAGCCTGGGCAACAGACCAAGACTGCATCTCAAAAAATAAAAAAAAACACCAAAAAAAAAAAAAAAAAAAAAGCCACAACAAAAACCTACTTATAAACATTTATGTGTAAGCCCTTTTGTGGATGTATGTTTTCATTTTTCTTGGGTTAATATATAGAATTGGAATTGCTAGGCCATATGGGAATTATATGTTTAAAACTATTTTCCCCTGGACCATAGTGTTAGGGGGGAATGGAGGTGAGAGTTAAGTCAAGGCTATATTATAAATGACCTTATTGTTCATATTAAGGAGAGTTTTATCCCAAGTATAAAAAAAGCCATGGAAGTGATGTAGGAGAATAAAACCATCAAATTACATTTTTACACCTGACTGCCTTTTTAAGACTGAGTTAAAGGTGAAGCAGAAGGAGGAAGATCCAGTGAAGAGGATATGTCAGTTAGGACTCTGTTGCAAAGAGCATAAAACTTGACCAAACTAGCTTAAACAGAAAGAGAATTTTTGTTTCACATAAATGAGAAGATCCAGGAAGCATCGTTCATTCTCAAATCTTTAAATACTAAATATGTCTGATTCCAAAATTTGTATTTCATCAGCTCTTATATCTCTTCTGAACTCTAGATACGTTCTTCAAGAGATCCTCATGTTAGAAAAGTACCTGATATATGTACTAAATACTCAGTAAATAATGTGATGAATAAATGAATGGTTGTGGGCATTCCTGGGAGTCATGCTGGGAATCAACTTGAAACTTCCAGCTCTTCCTTTACCATCATCAACCATCATCTATTCTCCTGAAAGATTGTCAGACTTGTTCAGTTTTCTCAGTCTTCACTACCATTGCACCCCTGCTTTCTTTCCTACCCTTCTTGAGAACCTTCTGTGGTCTTCATATGTTGCCGCTTTTTCCATTACAGTCTCTAAAGGTTGGAGTTACTCAGGCCTTGGTCCCATATCCTTTTCTCTTTGCACCCTTTTTTGGATGGAAGGTGAATATTAAAAAAAGATAGTAAGTATAATATGAAAAGTAAGGCACAGAGTTTTGAAGTGATTCTGATATACAGTGAACTACATGCCAATTTGCTATAAGGAGAAAGTGGAAAATATGCCAACAGGTACTCAAAAGTTCAGGGACAGAATAGATGTATAATTTTTTTTTTTGAGACAAGAGTCTCACTTGTTACCCAGTCTATAGTGGATTGCAGTGGCATGATCTTGGCTCACTACAACCTCTGCCTCCCCAGTTGAAGCTATTCTCATGTCTTTTTGTAATTAATTTTTTTTTTAGAGACGGTCTTGCTCTGTAATCCCAGCTGGAGAGCAGTGGCATGATCATAGCTCACTGCAACCTCAAACCCCTGGGCTCAAGAGAGCCTTCTGCTCCAATCTCCCAAGTGACTGGAACTACACGTGCGAGTCAACATGCTCTGCTAATTTATTTTTTATTTTTGTGGCAATGGGGCCTTGTTACATTGTTCAGGCTGGTTTTGAACTCCTGACCTCAAGCAGTTTTTTCATCTCAGCCTCCCAAAGTGCCAGGATTACAGGCATGACTGTTCCAGGCCCCAGAAATTTTGGCTTTACATCATAGTCTATTGACTAAAGAAGGCTGACTCACAGCGATGATGGGGAAAGTAGTGGCAGCATGGAATAGACAGATTTGCGCCGTAGTTTGCATAGCTATGTTTAGAACATAAGTTGATAAATTTTGAAATTGTGAAGAACCTGAAATTTGCCTGTGAAAATAGAGTGAAAGTCACAGTCTATAGTAAATTTATTAATCATTAATACTTCTTCCTTGAGCAACATCATCATCATCATCATTATGAATGCCTAGTATTATATCTGATACATAGTATGTGCCTAATAGGATCTGCCATTTTAAAAGGAGTTAAACTTCAGTTTCCTGGAAGATTCACAGATGGTGAAAGATAAAAGTAAACATTACTAAAAACAGAAATGCTCTCTGTCCTAGAAATGGAAATGTACAGTTATGCATCACTTAACAATATGGCTAGTTCTGAAAAAATGCATCGTTATTTTGTTGTTGTGTGAACGTCATGGAGTGTACTTACACAAACCTAGATAGTACAGCCTACTGTACATCTAGGCTATATGGTATAGCCTGTGCTCCTAGGCTACAAACCTGTACAGTGTGTTGCTGTACTGAATACTGTAAGCATTTGTAACACAGTGGTATTTATGTATTACACATATCTAAACATGAAAAAGGTATAGTAAAAATATGATATAAAAGATTAAGAAATGGTACAACTGTTTAGGGCATTTGCCATGAATGGAGCTTGTAGGACTGGAAGTTGTTCTGGATGAATCAGTGAGTGAGTGTTGAGGGAATATCAAGGCCTAGGATATTACACTGCTGTGGATGCTATAAACACTGTACAGTTAGGCTACACTAAAGTTATATTACCTTAGCTTGCTTTAACATTTTTACATTATACTTTTTTTTTTTTTTGAGACAGAGTCTTGCTATGTTGTCCAGGCTGTACAGAGTGCAGTGATGCAATCTCGAGTCACTGCAACCTTTGCCTTTCAGTCCTGAGTAGCTAGGGTTATAGCTGCATGCTACCATGCCTGGCTAATTTTTGTATTTTTAGTAGAGAGAGGGTTTTACCATGTTCTCAAACTCCTGACCTCACATGATCTGCCTGCCTCGGCCTCCCAATGTGCTAGGATCATAGGTGTGACCCACCGTACGTGGTCTACATTAACTTTTTAATTTTAAAAAACATTTTAGCTTTTATAACACTTAGCTTAAAACACATTTTGTACATATGTACAAAAATTTTTCTTTATGGTGTTACCTACTGTAAGCTATTTCTATTTTAATTTTGTATTCTTATTTGTTTGCTTATTTATTGAGATGGAGTCTTGCTCTGTTGCCCAGGCTGGAGTGCAGTGTCGCTATCTCAGCTCACTCCATCCTCTGCCTCCCAGGTTCAGGTGATTCTCCTGCCTCAGCCTCCAGAGTAGCTGGGATTACAGGTACTTCACACCATGCCCAGCTAAATTTTTGTAGTTTTAGTAGAGCTGGGGTTTCACCATGTTGGTCAGGCTGGTCTCGAACTCCTGACCTCAGGTGATTCACCTGTGTTGGCCTCCCAGAGTGCTAGGATTATAGGCACGAACCACTGAACCTGGCCTTATTTTAATTAAAAAAAAAAAAAAAAACCAAAAAAAAACTTTTGTTACACACACATGCACACACATGCTTGCTTACATTATTAGCCCAAACCTACACAGGGTCAGGATCATTGCCATTGTCTTCCACTTCCACGTCTTGTCCCACTGGACATGGAGCTGTCATCTCCTTTGATAACAGTGCCTTCTTCTGGAATATTTTCTTAAGGATGTGCCTCAGGCTGTTTTACAGTTAACTTTTTTTCATAAGTAGAAAGGCGTACACTCTAAAATAATGATAAAAAGTGTAGTATAGTAAATGCATAAACCAGTAACATAGTTGTTTATTATTATCAAGTATTACATACTTGGGGATCTTGAATAGGAGGGGACTTGAATAATTATGAATTACTGATCTCTGCCATAAATACAATAATATGACTGTATGTTGTGGGAGTGGCAGTCAGCATGTATATGCACATATCTGATGTGGGTGGAGATTCCAAGGGAAGATCCAATCTAACAGGAATAGAAAAAAAATACTCCATTAAAATGGGCATGTGATTGGATTCTAATTCATTTATGTAAGCATGTAAATGAATAAAACAGTGAACCCTGTTCTTTTATTTAAAATTAATTTGTTAAAACCATAGAGCAGCAGCTCAGGAAATACACTAGATTTATTAAAACTCTGCTTTAATAGCCCAGCTATCTTCCAAATTAGCTGTGATAATTTAGTGCATCAAAAACAATCTGACGTATAAAATAATAGTTTGTATACAAAGAAGTACTCTAATTCAGATTTCTCTTCCAATTCAAATTAGTAGCTTTCTTATACCTTAGGAAAAACTTCTTTGTGCAGTATCTTTAGATTTTTCTGGTCATTACTAGACACTAAAAGCCATTTGTTAACAGTAAATATCAAAACATTGGGCTTTATTAAATAGCAACATTTTCTTGAGAATGATGACCGACTTAAATTTTAGAATTATAAATTTATTTTTTTATTTTTAAATTTTATTTTTTTATTTAATAGTATTATAGAATGTTGATTAGCATTTTATTTTATTCCTATTGCAGGTTATCACCTTTTTTTTTTTTTAACTTTTAGGTTTGGGGGCACATGACAAGATTTGTTACATAGGTAAACACATATCACATCACCCAGATATTAAGCCCAGTACCCAATAGCTATCTTTTCTGCTCTCCTCCCTCTTTCCACCCTCCCCACTCCCCGCTCAAGTAGACCTGTGTCTGTTTTTTCCTTCTTTGTGTTCATAAGTTTTTATCATTTAGCTCACACTCAGAAGTGAGAACATACAGTATTTGGCTCTCTGTTCCTGCATTAGTTTGCTAAGAATAATAGCCTCCAGCTCTATACATGTTCTCAAAAAAACATGATTTGTTCTTTCTATGACTGCATAGTATTCCATGGTGTATATATACCACATTTTAAAAATGTAATCTGCCATTGATGGGCATTTAGGTTGATTCCATGTCTTTGCTATTGTGAACAGTGCTGCAGTGAACATTCATTTGCATGTGACTTTATGGTAGAATGATTTATATTCCTCTGGGTATATACCAGTAATGGGATTGCTGGGTTGAATGGTAGTTCTGACTTTAGCTCTGAGGAATTGCCATACTGCTTTCCACAGTGGTTGAACTAATTTACATTACTATCAGCAGTGTTAAAGTGTTCCCTTTTCTTCTTGCCAGGATCTGTTTTTTTTTGACTTTTTAATAATCGCCATCCTGACTGGTGTGAGATGTTATCTCATTGTGGTTTTGATTTGCATTTCTCTAATCATCAGTGATGTTGAGGGTTTTTTTTCCTGTTATGCTTGTCGGCTGCATGTATGTCTTCTTTGGGAAGTATCTGTTCATGTCCTTTGCTCACTTTTTAATGAGATTGTTTTTCTTCTTGTAAATTTGTTTGTTCCTGATAGATGTTGGATATTAAACCTTTGTCAGATGCATAGTTTACAAATATTTTCTCCCATTCTGTAGACTGTTTACTCTGTTGATAGTTTCTTTTGCTGTGCAGAAGCTCTTAAGTTTAATTAGAATCCGCTTGTCCATTTTTACTTTTGTTGCAATTGGTTTTGGTGTCTTTGTCTTGAAATCTTTGCCAGCTCCTACATCGAGGATGGTATTTGCCTAGGTTGTCTTCCAGGGTTTTTATAGTTTTGGGATTTACATTTAAGTCTTTAATCCATCTTGAGTTGGTTTTTGATTTGTGTATGGAGATATACAAGGAGATTAATGGTGTAAGGAAGGGGTCCAGCATCATTTTACCTGACTTCAAACTATACTACAAGGCTGCAGTAATCAAAACAGCATGGCACTGGTAGAAAAACAGGCACATAGACCAGTGGAACAGAAGAGAGAGCCCAGAAATAAGGCTGCACATCTATGGCCATCTGTTCTTTGACAAAGCTGACAAAAACAAGCAAAGGGGAAAAGGTTGGCTAACCAATAGATGGTGCTGGGATAACTGACTAGCCATATGCAGAAGATTGAAGGTTATCACATTATTTAATCCCTTTAAAATATGTTGCTTAACTGCAAAAGGTTTAATATAATCATTTTGCGTTTTTAGAGTTTTAGAATGGGGAGGGATCTTAAAGGTTTATCTAATACAACCTCTTCATTTTACTGACAGAAGCTTAGGTCCACAGAAACCTATGACTTGACCAACTTCTGAAAACTAGTTATTTTAAGAATCCAATACTGTAACCTAGATCTGCTATACACGCCTTATTTTCTAATACTTTATAATTTGAATCCAATTGAAATAAATAATGTGCTTAATATTTGCATGTTCAGAGGTCTTCATTAGTAAGAAAATCTTCAGAAGCTATAATGGGCAAAAGTATTAGGAAGTGTTAGGAAGGAATCAAGTTTCCTATGAGAGGAAGGGTCTTTGTGACACATGGTTAACTCTCCAGTCTTTTATTATTTCATTCCTTTCATCTCTTTTTTCTCCTGGATCCCCCTACCCTCTTCTCTCTTAGAGTGCAGATGGGATGACTGTAAAGTGGACCTGTTAGAGTAGACCAGAATAGGGAGATTGGATTGAGGGAGATGGGGCAAAATTGGTAGGTTAATTATATTTTGTAACTTCCCAAGCTGGTTCTTATGTTCTAGCACAGTTGCTGGAAACTGAAGGAACTAAAAACAGTAGATTTTTTTTAGAAGCTCTCTGCACTCCACTAAAGTTGGTAATATTTTAAAAGTTGTAGAATTCTGTTAGTCTTCTAACTTAAACCTGTGAAGTCTACCTTTTGTGTTTTCTCTTTTAAAAGTTTTCATTTTTTTACCTTTTCTTTATCCTTCTGTTCAAACATTTGCTTAGTGATTTTTTTTTTAAAGGGAATAGAAAATATAAAGTGAATATACTCTTAAGATGGATATTCTTTCTTTTAATCTCGGGATCATCACAGGTCTTATCCTTGTTTAAAGAGAAGAGTTTGCTGAAGTGGTTAAAAATATTTTACTGAACTTTTATTTTGGTAAAAAAAGACAAAGTTAATTTTTAAAATGTTTATTATATTTTCCTTGCTTATTTCCTTTTTTTTTTTTTTTTTTTTTTTTTTTGACAGGGTGTCACTCTGTCACCCAGGCTGGAGTGCGTTGGTGTAATCTTGGCTCACTGCAGCCTCTGCTTCCTGGAGCAATTTTCCCACCCTGGCCTCCTGAGTAGCTGGAATTACAGGGATGTGCCACCATGCCTGGCTAATTTTTTCATTTTTAGTAGAGATGGGGTTTTTCCATGTTGGCGAGGCTGGTCTCGAACCTGACCTCAGGTGATCCACCTGCCTCGATCTCCCAAAGTGCTGGAATTGCAGGCGTGAGCCACCATACCCGGCCTCGGTTTATTTCCAAAGATTTAATAGGTAAAGCAGGGACAGGCTGTGATAAGGACAATTAGATCATGATATTTATTCCTGTAGCTGTGAGTCATTATGTAGCCACAGTTGGGTGTACATGGCTTGTTAGGAACAGCCTTTCAGGGATTATCTTCTGAATATTTGATAAAAGTAGTTGTTAAGTTATGAACATTAGCAAAACAGTTTATTCTAATAAACATCTTTAAAATTGCTCATTTCTTTTATACACTCTAGATTTCATAAAAATTTAAATGAAAAATTTTGATTAGTCTATGTATGGGTGAGAATTAAAAGAAGACATATGAAATTTGTTTCTTAAATGTAGCTAAGAATCATTATAGTAGACTTAAAAAATATATGGTGACTGGCACATACCACCTAAAATTGTGGGGTAACTTTCTGTCTTCACAGATCTTTGTAGAATGTGATCTAAACCAGGTGTTGGCAAACTGTGGCCTGCAGGCCCCATCCAATTCATGGACTGTTTTTTGTAAAGTGCACGAGCTAAAAATGGTTTTTACATTTTTACAGGTTTGTAAAAACAAAGAATATAGAACAGAGATCGTATGTGGCCTACATAGCCTGAAATACCTACAATCTGGCCCTTGCAGAAAAAAAATTATTGAATCTTGAAGAAAGCTCTACATGGTCAGTCACAAAGAACCATTTCAGGCAATTCAGAATTACAGGTTTAACATGCTTTATTGTGTACTGCTTTAACAAGTGCTTCATAGATACTGTGTTTTTTTCAAATTGAAGGTTTGTGGCAACCCTGTGACTAGCAAGTCTGTCAGTGCCATTTTTCGACAGCATATACTCGCTTCGTGTTTCTGTGTCACATTTGGGTAATTCTCACAATATTTCAAACTTTGTAATTATTAGTATATCTATTATGGTGATCTCTGGTCAGTGATCTTTGATGTTACTATAGCAGCTGTTTTGAGGTACTGGGAACTACACCTATGTAAGATGACGAACTTAATTGATACATGTCGTGTGTTCTGACTGCTCTGCTGAGTGGCCATTGCCCTGTTTCTCTCCCTCTGGGTCCTCCCTATCCTCTGAAACACAACAATATTGAAATTAGATCGTTTTCTTTCTTTCCTTTTGTTTCTTTTTCTTTTTTTTTTTTTTTTTTTTTTTTTTTTTTGAGACA
>NW_022436947.1:6298376-6401584 GCF_009761245.1 Sapajus apella
TTTTTTTTTTTTTTTTTTTTTTTTTGAGACAGAGTCTTGCCCTGTTGTCAGGCTGAAGTGCAGTGGTGCAATGGTGCAATCTCAGCGAGATTCATGTCTCAGCCTCCCAAGTAGCTGGGACTACAGGCGCACGCCATCACACCCAGCTAATTTTTCTATTTTTGGTAGAGACGGTGTTTCACCATATGGTCAGGATGGTCTCAGTATTTTTCTAAGTGTTCAAATGAAAGAACCACACAACTCTGACTTCATATTAAAAGCTGGAAATGAATTAAGTTCAGTAAAGAAGGCATGTCAAAAGCCTCATGAGATAGGCTAAAAAAGTAGGGCTTTTGCATCAAACAGCCAAGTTTTGAATGCAAAGGAAAACTTGAGGGAAATTGGAAGTGCTACTCCAGTGAACACATGAATGATAAGAAACAAAACAGCCTTATTGCAGACATGGAGAAAGTTTGAGTCATCTACCTAGAATATGAAACCAGCCACATAATTTCCTTAAACCACAGCCTAATCCAGAGCAAAGCTCTAACTCTCATCCAGAGCAAGGCTCTAACTCTCTTCCATTGTATGAAAGCTGAGAGAAGAGAGAGAGCTACAGAAGAAAAATTTGAAGCTAGCTGAGATTGGCTCATGATGTTTAAGGAAGGAAGCCGTGAGTGCTAGGTGAAACAACAAGTGCTGATATAGAAACTCTAGCCAATTGTGCGGAAGATCTAGCTAAGATCATGGATGAAGGTGGCTACACTAAACAGATTTTCAATGTAGATGAAACAGCCTTCTATTGGAAGAAGATGCCATCTAAGATTTTGATTACTAGAAAGAAGAAGTCAGTGCCTGGCTTTAAAGCTTCAAAGGGTAGGCTGACTCTTATTAGGGGTTAATTTACCTGGAGATTTCAAGTTGAAGTCAGTGCCCGTGAATTATTCGGAACCTTAGGAATTAAACTAAATCTACCCTGCCTGTGCCCTATAAATGGAACAACAAAGCCTGGCTGATAGCATATCTGTTTACAGCATGGTTTTGGGAATGTTAAGCCCACTGTTGAGATCTAGTGCTCAGAAAAAAATATTATTTTTAAACTAATATTGCTCATTCCCCTGGTCGCCTGAGAGCTTTGATGGAGATGTACAAGGAGGTTAATGTTGTTCTCAAGCCATAACATCTATTCTGCAGTCCGTGGATCCAGGAGTAATTTTGAGTTTCACATCATCTTATTTAAGAAATACAATGTTCATAAGGCTATCATTGCTATAGATAGTGATTCCTCTAATGGATCTGGGCAAAGTAAATTGAAAACCTTCAGGAAAGGATTCATCATTCTTGAAGCCATTAATAACATCCCTGATTGATTGGAGGAGGTAAAAATACCAACGTTTCCAGGGGTTTGGAAGAAGTTGATTTCATCTCTCATGGATTACTTTGAGAGGTTTAAGCCTTCAGTGTAAGCATTAACTGCAGGTATGGTAGAAATAGCAAGAGAACTAGAATTAGAAGTAGAGCCTGAAGATGTGACTGAATTGCTGCAATCTCATGACAAAATTTGAACAGATAAGGAGTTGCTTTTTAAGAATGAGCAAAAAAAGTGATTTCTAGAGATGGAAATTTCTCCTGGTGAAGATACTGTGAATATTGTTGAAATGACAACAAAAGATTTAGAATATTTCATAAACTTATTTGACAAAGCAGTGACAGGGTTCGAGAGGATTGTCTCCAATTTTGAAAGAGGTTCTGCTGTGGGTAAAATGCTATCAAACTATCACGTGCTACAGAGAAATCTTTCGTGAAAGAGAGTGTCAGTGGATGTGGCAAACATAATTGTCTTATTTTAAGAAACTGCTGCAGCTACTCCATCTTTCAGCAACCACCACCCTGATCAATCAGCAGCCATCAACATCAAGGCAAGACCTTCCACCAACAAAAAGACTGACTGTCTGAAGGCTCAGATGATTTTAGCATTCTTTAGCAATAAAGTATTTTAAAATTAAGGTGTATACATTGTTTTCTAGATCTAATGCTATCGAATATGCAATATACTACAGTATAGTGTAAACGTACTTTTTTTTTTTGAGACGGAGTCTTGCTCTGTTGCCAGGCTGGAGTGCAATGGTGCGATCTCGGTTCACTGCAACCTCCGACTCCCTGATTCAAGCAATTCTCCCAAGTAGCTGGGATAACAGGTACACGCCACCATGCCCAGCTAATTTTTTTATTTTTAGAAGAGATGGGGGGTTTCACCATGTTGGCCAGGATGGTCTCAATCTCCTGACCTCGAGATCCGCCTGTCTCGGCCCCCTAAAGTGATAGGATTACAGGCGTGAGCCACGGCGCCTGGCCAACATACCTTTAATATGCACTGGAAAACCAAAAAATTTGTGTGACTTGCTTTATTGTGATAATTGCTTTATTGCAGGTGCTTTGGAACTGAATCTACAATATCTTCAAGTTATGACTATATAGGTAAAATAATATAAATGAAGAATATCAACATACATAGAGTATTACAATGTTGTTTACAGTAGTAAAAACTTTGAAACAAATGTTTAGTAACAGGAGACTTGTTAAATAAATTATAGGACATCTGTGTAGTAGAATATTCATTGAGGGTTGTAATCTATGATTTACACAAAGGAAAAGTGTTGATTGCATTAAGAGTGGGGGAGACCAAATTCCAGAACTGTGTGCAGTAAGATCCTTTACAACACACACACACACACACACACACACACACACACACACACACACGCGCGCGCGCGCTCTTGATATCTGTATAGGTGCAGAAAGCTTTATATACTAGAGTATGGCGTTCTGGGTGACAGATTTTTTTTTCTAATTGTTGCTTTTATTTCAGTGCTAATTATATTACAGTGAAGTTAAATAATTTACCTTAGCATGTGGAAAAATTAAATCTGAATAGAGTTTTAAGTCACAAAGAGAACAGATAAAGTATTTATATGTAAAATAGTATTAGAAACATGGAAACGCGCCGGGCGCGGTGGCTCAAGCCTGTAATCCCAGCACTGTGGGAGGCCGAGGCGGGTGGATCACGAGGTCAAGAGATCGAGACCATCCTGGTCAACATGGTGAAACCCCGTCTCTACTAAAAATACAAAAAATTAGCTGGGCATGGTGGCGCGTGCCTGTAATCCCAGCGACTCAGGAGGCTGGGGCAGGAGAATTGCCTGAACCCGGGAGGCGGAGGTTGCGGTGAGCCGAGATCGCGCCATTGCACTCCAGCCTGGGTAACAAGAGCGAAACTCCGTCTCAAAAAAAAAAAAAAAAAAAAAAAGAAACATGCAAACGCTATTGAAACTTACAGATTTTTGGAAAAATTAAAATAAAACTTAAAAATCCTAGTGATTTATTATTCTTAAAGTTTAAATAGGCTGAGCATGTAATAATGACATTTCAGTTAGTTGTCCAAGTAAAATAGTAGTATTTTAAGGTATATCCCTTACAGTGTGAGATACTATGTATCATACAGAACACTTCTTTCCACAAAAGCATGCATTGGTGTTACTTTCAGATACAGATTTTGACTTAGCCAGATCATAAAGTTAAACTTAGTGACATTTCTTCCTTCCATTTCTTTTCCCCTTTGTCTTCTTTCCCTTCTTTTCACAGTGTATTATTGAAGTACAGTTAAATAATAGTGACTTTTTACAAATGTATGCTCCCTTACATACATTTTACAGATGTATATATGTCACCAACATCCAGTCCTCTTTCTCTTCTCTCTCTAGTATTTTAAATCACAAAATACTAGAGAGAGAAGAGAAAGAGGACTGAATGTTTCACATCTAAATTTATTCCTTGGTGTTTGGTGTTTTACTTGATGCTGTTTTAAGTGTTATTATGATTTTACTTTGTTTCCATTGCATGTTACTATTATGCAGTCTATTTTTGTATATTGGTTTTATTGCCAGTGATTCTTGCTAAATTAGTAGTTATAGTAGTTTTCTGTTATTTTGGGGTTTTTATGTTCAAAATCATGTCATCTGCAAATAAAGACTAGTTTTACTTCTTTTCCCATGTTACACAAGAGTCCTCCCTTTTCCGTGGGTGATACGTTCCAAGAACCCCAGTGAATGCCTGAAACCACAGATAGTACTGAACCTTGTATATACAGTTGGCCTTCCGTGTCTGTGGATTCAACCAGCCATGGATGGAAAATTTTCAGGGGTGGGGTGGGGACAATTAAAAAATATAAATAAATAAACAACATTACATTAACTGTTTATATAGCATTTACTGGGTATTAGAAGTAATTTAGAGATTATTTAAATTAAATGGGAGAATTGCATATGTTATATGAAAATAGTAAATCGTTTTATATAAGGGACTTGAGCTTCCTCAGATTTTTGTATCTATAGAAGGTGGGGTAGTCCTGGAACAAGTCCTCCAAGGATACTGATGGATGATTATACTTCACATTATACCCCAGCATGTAAAAGTGCATCCTTAGAATAGAGAGAAACCATTTGCCTAATATGTAGTAAAAAGATTTCTTCAGGGAGAAGTATAAGAGAAAAAGATTTGAAAGAGGCCTATGATTTAGACTTATCGTCAATTGCGAGGTTTCTTTGTTGGTTTAGATCAGAGCAGAGGTTAATAAACTGCGTCCCACGGATGAAATCCTCCAGCTGCTTGTTTTTGTGAGGCATGAGGGAAAGGTAGAAAAAATAATTTTAAAAATCAATATTTTAATATAAGAAAATAAAGTGAAATTCAGTTTTCAATGTCCATAGATAGTTTTCTTGGAACATAGCCACACTTAATTTATTTGTGTATTGCTTGTGACTGCCTTTGCATTTAAGCAGTAGAGTTGAATAATTGTAACAATTTGAATGGCCAGTAAAGCATAAGATATTTACCTTTTAGCCCTTCAACAAAAATGTTTCCTAATCTGTAGATTTTTTTTCTGTTTTCATCAATGTTACATTTTTAAATGGGGCTTTTACTTTTTAAAATGGCAGTGGTGTAGGGAGTTTCCATCCCACAGTTAAGTAAACAAACTATCCTGTTCTCAGTTACCTCATGCTTATATGTTTTAATCTTTTTTGTTTTTGTTTTTTTGAGACAGTCATACTTTTGTTGCCCAGGCTGGAGTGCAGTGGTGTAATCTTGGCTCACTGCAACCTCCATCTCACAGGTTCACCTCATGCCTTGGCTTCGTAAATAATTGAGACTACAGGCATTCACAGCCACACACAGTTAATTTTTGTATTTTTAGTAGAGATGGGGTTTCACCATTTTGGCCAGGCTGGTTTTGAGCTCCTGGTCTCAAGTGATCCCCCCTGCTTCAGCCTCCCAAACTGCTGGGATTACAGGCATCAGCCACTGTCTGGCCTTTTTTTTTTAAACCTATGGGTTTAAATTTTCTGAAGTCATTTAAGTATATATTTATTTAAATAGACCATTTTGGCTGCAAAATAAATGAATTCCTTTGTCCATAGTTGGTAGACTTTTATTTTGAAATTGTTTTTAAAATGTATATAGAATATATTGATGTGCAACTTAAAGATTAGTAAAACTAGCACCTGCACATGTATTGATTATTATTTTCTATATTCAAAGCACAGTCTTTAAGTTGGTTGAATTGGTTGGCATTGCTATATGAATTTAAAGCTTTCTTTCCCCACATAGTTTTTTTTTGTTGTTGTTGTTGTTTTTTGTTTTTTTTTTAAGGAGAACAGGATTTTGCTGTCTTCCCCAGGCTGGAGTGCAGTGGTATGATCCTAGGTCACTACAGCCTTGAAATCCTTGCCTCAAGTGATCCTCCCACCTCAGCCTCCCAAGTAGCTGGGACTGCCGACGCACACCACTGCATCTGGCTGTTCTGTCTTTCTCTTTCTGTCTTGTCCTATCCTGTCCTTTTTTCACACTGTGTCTTGCTTTGTAGTCCAGGCTGGCCTCCTGACTTCAGTGATCCTCCTGCCTCAGGCTCCTGAGGTGCTGGGATTACTAGTGTGAGCCAATTTGGCTGACCAAGTTGTTTTTTACAATTGTAATTGACCTAGTGTTGTGTATCAATTGTCCTTTATGTTTATAGAATGTTTTATTTTATTTTGAGACGATATCACTTTGTCACACAGGCTGGAGTGCAGTGGTGTGGTCTCAGTCCACTACAACCTCCTCTTCCCAGGCTAAAGTGATTCTTGTGCCTCAGCCCCTGGGACTACAGGCACATGCCACCACACCCAGCTCATTGTATTTTTTGTAGAGGTGGGTTTTCACCATGTTGCCCAGGCTGGTCTCGAACTCCTTTTTACTTTTACTGACTTACTCTTTCTTTTTTGGAGACAGGATTTCACTCCTTTCACTTAGGCTGGAGTGCTTGATCTCAGCTCTTTGCAACCTCCACCTTCTAGGCTCAAGTGATTCTCCTGCCTTAGCCTCCCAGGTAGCTGGGACCACAGGTGCACACCACTGCACCTGGCTAGTTATTATTATTATTATCTGTAGAGACCGGCTTTCACCATATTGCCCAGGCTGGTCTTGAACTCCTGAGCTCAAGCGATCCACCTGCCTTGGCCTCCCAAAGTGCTGGGATTATAGGCATGAGCTGCAGTACCCGGCCTTGTTTTATTCTTGAAAACATTCTGATACATATATTCTCTGTGAGACTTTGTAATGGTAATTTGGTTAACATTTTCTATTGGAAACAGGAGTGAACTAGTTGTATGTGGACCAGAGGACTCTTGACTGTACCATTTTAGTTTTAAGGTGTAAAATGGTTACCATCCTAGGTTTTATTAAGTCATAATAGAAGCAAGGCATACATGGAGATTAGGGAGGACCAAACATTAAATACTAAATTTTTTCTTCCTTTTAAAGAAGAATTAATAGCGATATTTCTGTATTTTAGGCCCCTTAAAGTATTTGTTATTTAATTTTATCCCGGATGGCTGCATAGCAGCATATCTAAAAATCAAATATACATATAACCCAGGAAGTAAATACTCATATAAAAGCTTGCTTGCTTTATTTTTAAGTTTTCAAAAACCATTTTCTTTGATTTAAAAAATCATTATTTACCCAGATACCTGTTATCTGTCCTCCTTTATGAATTCTCTCTTAGTGTATCCTTCCTTCATGTCCCCTTATGCCCTACCTAGCCCAAAACACTAAAGGGTGGACTTCCACGTGAATCAGTGCTTTCCATGAAATGGAACTACAGATGTGGTCGCAGGCTGTTCCTGAATGAAGTTTGAGACAGGTACACTGACAGAGATCTCTTGATGGGCAAGGAGCATAAGATTAGCAGCAGGCCATTTGGGATTAGAATTTAGGAGGTGGTAGAATTTAAGTGACTGGGTGACAGTTTGGCTAAAGAAGTGGTTGCATTTAACTAGGCTAATAAACATGAGCTTTAAAAAAAAAAGCTGGCTAAGACTGGGTCTTGCACTTGAGTGTTTCTTGTATTGTTTTTTTCTGTTTTATCCATTACTAGTGGTATACTGTAAATCAATGAGCAGATGTATCTCTAAAAAGACTAATTTATGAGTCCAGATGGACAAGAAGGGTTTTAAGCTTATAAAGCCTGGATGCATTTGTTTCGAATAGGTTTCTGGGTAAGTCCTTACAAACTTTAAAGCAATTATACCCTATTAGATGCTTTTTCCTCTCTAATAAAACTTTTTTTTTTTCAGTTGAAAATACATTGATATAGGCAATTCCTTTTCTTGACAACCTTCTCAAGTGTGGTAGAGTATTATTTAGCACACTAATTAGTCTCAGCTCTGATTTTGTGCAGATTTGAATTTACCTACTAATAACACTTTGATCAGGTTTAGCCTTTAATTTCATAAACTCCTAGCCTCTTCCTGAGAGTATTGAATTAATAGGAAACATACTGATGCTGATCTCTAATTATACAGTCAGAAGTTTTTTCATCTGATCGCTCTATTGTCCCTTTTTGTTTGTTTGTTATATTTCAATATTCAACTAATTTAATATAGTTTTTCTCACTGTAAAAGTAACTGTTCATTTCTAAAGATTGGAAAATAAAAGGAAGAAAACAATGTACCTCTAGCCCTCTACTCAGTAACAGACACTGCTATTTTCTTTTCTTTTTGTCTTTTTTTGAAATGGAGTTTCACTCTTGTTGCCCAGTCTGGAGTGCAGTGGTACAATCTCGGCTCACTGCAACCTCTGCCTCCTGGAGTCAAGCAATTCTCCTATAACAGCCTCCCGAGTAGCTGGGATTACAGGCGCCTACCACCATGCCTGGCTAATTTTTTGTATTTGTATTTTTAAATTTTGTTTGTTTGTTTGTTTGTTTGTTTGATTGATGGCGTTTTGCTTTTTCTCCCAGGCTGGAGTGCAGTAGTGCAATCTCAGCTCACTGCAATCTCCGTCCCCAGGTTTAAGCGATTCTCCTGCCTCAGCTTCCTGAGTAGCTAGGATTGTAGGTACCTGCCACCATACCTGGCTAATTTTTGTGTCTTTAGTAGAAACGGGGTTTCGCCATGTTGGCCAGGCTGGTCTCGAACTTCTGACCTCAGGTGATTCACCTGCCTTGGCCTCCCAAAGTGCTGGGGTTATAGGTGTGAGCCACCACGCCTGGCCCTGTTTTCTTATATGTCCTTTGATACACTCTTTTATTAATATTCCCTTTTTAGAGACAGGTTCTCACTCTGTCACCCAGGCTAGGGTATAGTAATGTGATCATAGTTCACTGCAGTCTTGAACTCCTGGGCTCAAGCAGTCCTTTCCCCTCAGCCTCCCTACAGGTGTGCTCCTCCATGCCCAACTATTTTTTTGTACTGACAGGCTCTTGCTGTGTTGCCCAGGCTAGTCTCGAACTCCTAGCCTCAGGTGATCCTTCCTCCTCAGCCTCCCAAAGTGCTGGCTGGGATTACAGCTGTGAGCCACTGCAGCCGGCCTGAACCACTCTTTTATCCATCTCTCTGCCATCTTCCATGTACAGTTTCGGGACCCTGTAATACTTGCACATGTCTATGGTACAGTGTTGAATAAAATAGGACAGTCTTTGCACTCAAAGGATTCAAAGTCTAATACTCTTTAAAAAGTTATCTTTTAAAAATTAATTTGCTTTCATAGAAGAAATACATAAATAGCGTCTGCAAAAACACATAAGGTTCAGGTTTCTGATTGCTCCCATTCCCTTCTTTACTTTCCTAAAGCTAATCACTATTAACAGTTCATATGTCATTTCCCCCCCCCCTAAGGTTTTGCTTATAATATACATATGTAGAGAAAATATATGATTTCTTTTTTAGTGTAAACTGTTGGCTGGGCATGGTAGCTCATACCTGTAATTCCAGCACTTTGGGAGGCTGAGGTGGGCAAATCACTTGAAGCCAGGAGTTCAAGACCAGCCTGTCCAACATGATGAAACCTCGTCTCTACTAAAAATACAAAAATTAGCCAGGTGTGGTGGTGCATGCCTGTCATCGCAGCTACTGGTGAATCTGAGGCATGAGAATTGCTTGAACCTGGGAGGTGGAGCTTGCAATGAGCCAAGATCAGTCCACTGCACTCCAGCCTGAGCAACAGAGTGAAACTGTATCAAACACAAAAACAAGACAAAATAAAACACAACTGTTATATAGTACTTATAGTTAGGTTTTTTTTCATTCAGTATGTTGGTATATACAGATTTATTTTTCTACACTGTTTTGTTTCATTTTATTGATATACAGTAACTTAGACTTTCCTATTGATAGACATTGGGAGTTCCAATGTTTTGCTATTGCAAAACATTCCTGCAATTGTTTGTGCGTGGCTACTCATGCAGGTGTGCAACTGTTTCTCTAAGGAAGATATTCAGTGGTGGGGTTTGTAGATCATAGAGGATTATGTGATTACTCTTGACATTTTACCATTCATGTTACTCTTTTTTTAGGGGAGGGTCTTTTCTTTTTTGAGTCAGCCTCACTTTGTCACCCAGACTGGAGTACAGTGGTGTGATCTCAGCTCATTGCAGCCTTTGCCCCCCGGGTTCAAGTGATTCTCGTGCCTCAGCTTCCCAACCATTCATTTTATTCTTTCTTTCTTTTTTTGCGGGGGATGGAGTTTCACTCTTGTTGTCCAGGCTGTGCATTGGTACAATCTTGGCTCACCACAACCTCCACCTCCCGGGTTTAAGCGATTCTCCTGCCTCAGCCTCCCAAATAGCTGTGATTACAGGCATGCACCACCACACCTGGCTAATTTTGTATTTTTAGTAGAGACGGAGTTTCTCCACGTTGGTCAGGCTGGTCTCAAACGCCCGACCTCAGGTGATCTGCCCGCCTAAGCCTCCCAAAGTGCTGGGATTATAGGTGTGAGCCACCGTGCCCGGCCTCATGTTACTCTTAAAGTTGGACGTTAGAGCAGTTTATATCACTCCCCTCCCAACAGATGTTTTATCCATTTTAAATCTAACAAAATTGACCATGTTATTTTATAGAGAGACGTGTGATTGAGTTTACCCACATTTTTACCACATTCTTTCCTTACTATCCCTTCAATTTCTGACTGTCGCTGGGTACAGTGGCTCACGCCTGTAATCACATCACTTCAGGAGGCAGAGGCAGGTGGATCACTTGAGGCCAGGAGTTTGAGAACAGCCTGCCCAACATGGCGAAACCCCGTCTCTACCAAAAATACAGAAATTACCCAGGCATGGTGGCATGCATCTGTAATCCCAGCTACTTGGGAGGCTGAGGCAGGAGAATCGCTTGAACCCAGAAGGTGGAGGTTGCAGTGAGCCAAGATCACGCCACTGCACTCCAGCCTGGGCGACAGAGTGAGACCCTGCTGCAAAAAACAAACAGAAAAAACAATTTCTGACTGTCCTCCTGGATCATTTTCCTTCTTCTTAAAAACGTCTTTAGAAGTTTCATTAGTGGAGGCTTTTTACTGGTAAATTGTCTGTTTTTGTTTATTTAATTTTTAATTTAGCCTCATTTCTCTTTTTGAGTCAAGGTCTCATTGTGTTGCCCAGGGTGGCCTTGAACTCCTGGGCTTCAATGATTCTTTTGCCTCCGTTTCTCAAGTAGCTGAGGTCACAAGTGTTGGCCAATGTCCCTATTTTTAGCTCTTTATCATGAAAAATTTTAAGCATACATGAAAGTAGAACAAATACTATGATGAAATCCAGTATTTCCATTCCTTAGTTTCCTGTTATTGATATTTTATCATTTGATATTTAAAGAGGGGTCACTTTACCTTCCTGTGCCTGCCTTCCTACTAGAATATCCTGTCATGAAGTTTGTAAATACTTAAGAATGTATCTCCTGGAGAAGAGGTTAAAAAAAAAACCCACGATATTTTCATACGTAACTAAATTAGCAGTAATTCCTTAATATTGTCTAATACCCAGTCCACGTCAGATTCATTTCAATTGTCTTTAAAATGTCTTTTTATGATTTTACTCTCACTTTTCAGGATTCTTATTTCCTAGGTGCTCAGTTGTAGGTTGACAGTAATTTTCTTTTTGTATAGGTCACTGCCTTCTGTTTTCCTTGCTGTTGAGAATTCTGCTGTTATTCTAATTATTCCATTGGGTGAAGGGTTCTTTCTTTATGACTTCTTTTATGGTTATTGCTGTCTTTAGTGTTCTGCAACTTTACTATTTTGAGTCTGGATGTGGGCTTATTGATCCCACTTGGATATGTTGTACTTTCTGGGTCTAGGGATTATTTTTAACTAATTCTGGGAAATTTGCTGCTAGTATCTTTTTCTTTTAAAAGTTTGAAAAAGGGCAGGGCACTGTGGCTCATGCCTGTAATCCCAGCATTTTGGGAGGCAGAGGCAGTCAGATCACAAAGGAGTTCAAGACCAGCCTGACCAACATAGTGAAAACCCATCTCTACTAAAAATACAGAAATTAGCTGGGCATGGTGGCACGTGCCTGTAATCCCAGCTACTCGGGAGGCTGAGGCAGGAGAATCGCTTGAACCCAGGAGGCAGAGGTTGCAGTGAGCTGAGATTGCGCCACTGCACTGCAGCCTGGGCGACAGAGTGAGACTCCATCTCTCAAAAAAAAAAAAAATTTTGAAAAAGGAAATATACATTAAGAAATGTAAAACATATACCGTTTCACTATAAAGTAGATGTCTTTGGAGCTTCTTCCAAGGTTAAAAGCAGAATATTTCACGTTCCTCAGAATCCTGCCCCATACACCCCTTGCCATTTGAAATTCTCCCCCTTTTCTTAGAGGCAGTCACTGTCATGACTTTTTTCACCTTTATGTGCATGCCTAAAATATAGTTTCCTTTGTTGAAATTTACATGACCTACTTATGTTGATTTGCAGCTTTTGCTAAAATTATGTTTGTGAGATTCATCTTTGTTACCTGTAGTTTTTCTTTTCCTTTCCCTCTCTCTCCTTTCCTTTTAGTACTCCCATTATGGGTACATTCATGTGCTTAATGATTCATATTTCTCTGAGGCTTTATATTTTTTCACTCTCTTTTTCTCTGTATTCTTTGGATTGCATCATCTCTATCAATCTGTCTTCAAGTTTGCCAGTTCTTTTCTTCTACCAGTTCAAATGTACTTTTGAGCTCCTCTAGTGATTTTTTTACAGTCAATGTTCTTTTCAACTCCAGAATTTCCGTTTGGTTCTTTTTAATAATCTCTTTATCAATATTGTCTATTTGCTGTGATACTGTCGTTATGCCCCCTCCTTTTGTAATTACGGTATCCTTTAGTTCTTTGGACATATTTATAACGACTTTTTGAAGTCTGTTAAATCTATAATTTGGTTGCTTTTGCAGGTAGTGTCTTTTGCCTTTATTTATTTATTTATTTTTGGGTATATGGGTTATACTTTGCTATTTCTTTGCATGGCTTGTGATTTTATGTTGGCAACTAAACATCTCGTATAACATTGCAACAACTTACTGATCTTTCAACCCCTTGCTCGTTTCCAGGGCTTGTTACCGTTATTTGCTTATTTTTGTTTAGTGACTTCTGTTTCCCTTTTTGCAATGTTTAAGCCTCTCTTGTTGCTCCTTAGGGGCACAGACTTGTGTATGCCTGCATGGCACCCTGGGCTGACAGTGTTTGGCAGAGCTTTCTTCTCTTTCTTTTTCTGACCACACCCAGCTTTTTAGCTCCACTGATTTCTGGCTGACTGTTCTGTCGCCTTTAACAATACCCTAGGACATAATTTGCTTCTTAGCCAGATCCAAACAACTCTGTAGGTCATTTCATCTACGATTTGTTCAGACCCGGGGGGGGCACATCCTACCTGTCTTATTCCATGGTTCTCACCTGCAAATCAGTTGGCCTGCAGTTTAACCTGTATTTTGAATCTCTTCCAAAATGCCTTTCACTCAACCTTGGGTTTGATACTACTGCCTTTAGGCTTGAACGTCACAGTCTTGCAAATGAAGTCATTTCCTTTGGGTAGAGATATTCCCAGCTATCTCTGGGGACATGTTAAATTATATGAGATGATTTTTATGTTGCTTTTGATTTACATCTTCGAAAAGTAAAATACAAATATTTTACTACATAAATAGCAAAGTGATAGAGAGGTAGAAAGCAGTCCTACATAGTTGCTTTTTCTGTATAACAGCAGTTTAACCTTTTATGAGAGAGACTTTTAAGTTGTTAGGTAGGTAGATTTATAAAACATAAGTAAGCTTTTCTGGTTTCCTAAAGGTAATACAGTCCTGAGTTCTATAATATATTTATATTCTGGTAGATACGTATTGGTACTTTGGCACCTAATTTAAAAGGGGAAATTAAATATTAATGCTGATATTTAAACAGAAACTTACCTTGCTTTTTCACTTAGCAAACTGTCCAAAGCTACTGTTCTGTTTTTTGTCTTTATGTGGTTTATGTTTATAACATTCTTTGTAAAATGTGTCTAATTCAGAAACAGTGGACAACTTAAAGTGCTGTTTTTTATTTTCAAAGGTTGTCAGTTACAGCTGACATATAACAAATAATTCATTCTGTTACGTATTAATCAAATGTGTGAATGCTTAGTATTTACTGGAAGCCATGTTGTAGCTACGTGGTATACTGTCATAAATGTGATGTGCTAGATCATTTCTGCCCTCCTGAAGCTTCCATTATAGTGGGAACAGACTATAAAGTGAACAAGAATTTTATAATTATAGCACATTAAGTAAAATATAAAGTGTGTGGTATTGTCCTTATATTATAGGTTTTAAGAATTGATAATTTATAATTTTATGTATATATTGAATTTCATGTATGGTTTTTGTGGGGACTTTTTTTTCCTTTTTTTAATCTTTTTTACTTTTTGATTTCTAGCTAGAACCACCACCAGAAATTATGGAAAGCAGTAAGATGCTATACAAGATACTGAAGTGTGTGTGTGTGTGTGTGTGTGTGTGTGTGTGTGTGTGTGTAGATTTTATGTCTATAAATAGCTTTCAATTATGTATGATTATAGTGTATATATAACTTTGGTTGCCTAGTATATACTTAGGAGTATTATTTCTGTTTAACTGTATTCAGTGGAGTTGCACTATCTACACATTTAAGTTATTAAAAATTCCTCTATTAGACTGGCAAAATATTAAAGGATTAAATAGAGCAACCATAATTCTAAAATTTTACAAAAGTGCTGTATATTATGTACTGTATTTAAGTGTATACAGTGTATGTTTCCTTTATTGACTTTTTTATTGTGGCAAAGTATATGTAACATAAAAATTTACCATTTTAACCATTTTTAAATGTATAGTTCAGTGGCATAAGTACATTCACAATGTTGTGTAACTATCACCACTGTCTGTTTCCAGAAATTTTTTCAGCATCCCAAACAGAAACTCCGTACCATTAAGCAATAACTCCCCATTCTCTCCCTCTCCCCCTGAGGCCCCTAGTAACCTTTATTTTCGTTTCTGTATCTGTGAATTTGTCTATTCTAGATACCTCATAAAAGTGAAATCAGGCTGGTCATGGTGGCTCATGCTTATAATCCCAGCACTCTGGGAGCCTGAGGCTCCCAAACTCTGGGAGGATCACTTGAGCCCAGAGTTCAAGATCAGCCTTTGCAACACAGGGAGACCCCATCTGTATAGATATTTTAAAAACTAGCTGGGTGTGGTCCACACGCCTGTGGTCCTAGCTACTCAGGTGGCTGTGGTGGGAGGATTTGCTTAACCCAGGATTTTGAGGCTGCGGTGAGCTATGATCCCACCACTCATTGCACTCTAGCCTGGGTGACAGAGTGAGATCATGTCTCAAAAAAAAAAAAAGAAACCAAAAGTGAAAACAAAATATTTGTCTTCTTGTTACTGGCTTATTTCACTTAGCATAGTGTTTTCAGGGTTCATTCATGTTGTACCATGTATCAAAATTTGATTCCTTTTATGGCTGAATGTATTCTGATATTCCGTGTTATGGATATACCTCATTTCGTGTATTCCTCCATTGATGGACCCTTGGATTATTTTCCATTTTTTGGCTGTTGTCAATAATACTGTTAGGAACACTGGTGTACTAGTATCTGTTCAGGTCGTTTCAGTTCTTTGAGTATATGCCTAGGAGTGAAATTGCTGGGTCATATGCTAATTCTAAGTTAGTCACCAAACTATTTTCTGTAGTGGCTGTACTACCTTACATTCTCGTGTATTATTATTATAATTTTGAGACAGGGTTTCACTCTGTCACCCAGGCTGGAGTACAGTGGTGCCACATCACAGCTCACTGCAGCCTCTCCCTCCTGGCTCAGGTGATCCTCCCACCTCAGCCTCCTGAGTAGCTGATACTACAGGTATGTGCTACCACTCCTGGCTAATTTTTGTAGAGGTGGGGTTTTTATCATGTTTCCCAGGCTGGTCTTGAACTCTTGGGCTCAAACGATCTGCCTGCGTCAGCCTCCCAAAGTGCTAGGACTGTGGGTGTGGGCCATTGCACCCAGCCTGTAGTGCATTTTTATACATGTTTTGAACAGGACCCTAAACACAAAACCATGTATACAGTAACATTTTATAAGTGATAAGACATTTTCAGACATGATTTCGAGTGTATGGTTTTTATTTTGTGTACTTACTACATGGTATGTAAGATTTTTGGTGATGCAGGAACATTATTATATGTCAGAGTTACTAGTTACAGGTGATGTAGAGAACAAGAACTCAAGTAATAGGGTAAAAATTTGCTGTAGAGTTTAATTTTTTTAAAAGTAATGTCATTTTATTCTTTGAGCATTTGCAGTTCACTCCCAACTTTATGTAGCTCTAACATCAGTTATGACATCTGTCTCACTGTGTTGGAAAAGGCATGAGTTTTGAAGTTGGGCCTTATTTTTGAATTGTGTCTTTAACATTCTAGCTTCAGTTTCATATTTTATAAAGGGCATAGTATGTTCTTACCAAGTCACTGTGAGGATTGGATCCTGTATATAGAAAGGCTTTTTATTTTTTGAGACAGGGTCTCACTTTGCTGCCCAGGCTGGAGTGCAGTGGCATGATCTCAGCTCACTTTAACCACTGCCTCCTAGACTCAAGCAATCTTCCCACCTCAGCCTCCCAAGTAGCTGGGACTACAGTCCTGTGCCACCAACCATGCTAACTTTTTTTTTTTTTTTTTGGTAGAGATAGGGTTTTGCCATGTTACCCAGGCTGGTGTTGAACTTTTGGCCTCAAAGTGCTGGGGTTATAGGTATGAGCCAGTGTGCCTGGCAGCATTGTTGTTGAGACAGAGTCCTATTCTATCACCCAGGCTGGAGTACAGTGGCATGAACATGGCTCACTACAGCTGTGACCTCCTTTGGTCAAGCAAGCCTCCTGCCTAAGCCTCCCAAGTAGCTGGAACCACAGGCACACAACACCATACCTGGCTAATTTTTAAAATTTTTCACAGAGACAAGGTCTCCTTGTGTTGCCCAAGATGGTCTTGAACTCCTGGGCTCAAGCAGTCCTGCTGCTTTGGTCTCTCAAAGTGCTAGGGTTACAAGTGTAAACCACTGTGCCTGGCTAAAAAGGAATATTTTTTTTCCCTGCAAAATTGATTCTTAGAATTCCCACACCCTATTCAGGAAATCATTGGCTTACTTGCCTTTTTCATTTAAAAATATATTTTATTTCTGTGTCTTATAACATTATAAATCTTACTGTTTCAACTCATTGTTTTATTTTATTTTTTTAAATTTATTTTTGAGATAGGGTTTTCGCTCTTATTTCCCAGGCTGGAGTGCAGTGGCAGAGTCTCAGCTCACTGCAACCTCTACCTCCTGTGTTTAAGCAATTCTCCTTTTTCAGCCTCCCTCATAGCTAGGATTACAGGCACACGCTGCCACGCTCAGCTCATTTATTTTGTGTTTTTAGTAGAGACTAAAAATTTTTGTATTTTAGTAGAGGGTTTTTGTATTTTAGTAGAGGGTTTTTGTAATTTAGTAGAGGGTTTCACCATGTTGGCTAGGCTGGTCTCAAACTCCTGACCTCAGGTGATCTGCCCATCTTGGCCTCCCAAAGTGCTGGAATTACAGGCATGAGCCACCACGCCTAGCCTATTTAGTTCTAATTTTAATATTAGTTGTCTGGCTTATGAAGTAAAATTATTATTCTCTTTTTTTTTTTTTTTTTTTTTTTTTGAGACGGAGTTTCGCTCTTGTTACCCAGGCTGGAGTGCAATGGCGCGATCTCGGCTCACCGCAGCCTCCACCTCCCGGGTTCAGGCAATTCTCCTGCCCCAGCCTCCTGAGTCGCTGGGATTACAGGCACGCGCCACCATGCCCAGCTAATTTTTTGTAGTTTTAGTAGAGACGGGGTTTCACCATGTTGACCAGGATGGTCTCGATCTCTTGACCTCGTGATCCACCCTCCTCGGCCTCCCACAGTGCTGGGATTACAGGCTTGAGCCACCGCGCCCGGCCAAAATTATTATTCTCTAAATGACAATTTGGGCAAAGGTATTTTGGAGAGTCAATTTCAAAACTTGTTTTAAAAGCTTAGTTTAGAAGTGTATTATAATACATTTAGGAAATTGCTCTGTACTTAAAATTCCCTAAAAGTTTGTCTCTTCATTGTTGAGATGAGTACATCAAATCCTAGAGCATTTGAATGTCGTATCCAAGATCATATAGTTACTTTGTGAAAGAGATGAGTCAGTCAACTCTTTGACCTTGTGTTGCAGTGTTCTACCAAGTCAGACTACCTTTTACCGTTTATGAGATTACTTTTGGCAGCCAGCTTCTGTGGCTTCTCTCCATGGTGCTAGAAGTGCACAAATGTACTTACTTTTGTTATTAACTATCTAAAGGATTTCTTGCTCCTTTGTCCCCTTCTATTCCTCTAAACCTCCCCCTTAACTGAAAGATACATACTTTTGTAAACTTTTTAAAAATTAAAAAGCAGGTAGAAACAATCAAAGAGCAAAACCTCAGTATATCATCTTTTATTTATAGTAATTTACTTTCTAGCACACTTTTCTATTCATAAGCCCCAATGTATTGTTTCCTTCCCAACATTGCATAAATTACTTCACTAAAACTCTAATAACCTGTAGTTAAAGAAATGATGTCTTAGAATCAAAGATATTACAGGTGTAGATAGCACCTTTTGATTTTTTTCAGTTTACTTTTCTGTTATTGGAACCTATATTTGAGTCTATATTTCCAACAGATACAGTTTTGGGATGTTTAAAATTGGACCTATTAGAAGTCAGCTTTAAGCTTCTAACTTTATATATGCTGAAAACGGATAGTGGCAAATTTGGGCAATTCTTTTTCTTTTCTTTTCTTTTTTTTAAAATAATTTTAGATTTATTAGAAGGCATTTATTTTGTTGTATTTTTCTTCTAATTATTGGCAAAAGTGAGAAGTAATTTAATTTTTCTAGAGGAAATGAAAACAATTTTCCTCTTTTTAAAGGGCCATTTGAATTGCAAAAAAAAATGCCTTTTTTCTTTAAAAAATCAGTATTTAAATTGTCTTTTGTGATATAACAACATTTTGATGTATAAACTTTTCATGTCTTTTGTGGTATACTCCATTTTGTCTTTCGTGATATAATAACATTTTGGTGTCTGATCTTCCATATATTTATTTTCTTAGTGAAACAAATGTATACACACATGCAGGGTTTATATATTTATGTGAAAGTAATTGTATATTCACGTCAGTCTCTAACTTGATGTTCTTTAAAAAGTATAATTATATAATAGATATTCTGATCAACATACCTTATGCTGTATTATATTTACTTAATAATTTTTCTATTAATGGGCAGTATGCTGTTTGCAGTTTTCTACTCTTATAATGCTGTAGAACACAGCCGAACACTTGGTGCACTTGTGTCACTATTTTTGTAGAATAGATTCTTAGGTCGGAGGTGGCATAAGGGAGTGGTTAAGAGCACAGATTCTAAGGCTAAGACTTCCTGGAAGGAATCCAGTCTGTACTAATAAGTGTGTTACTTCAGGCAAAATAATATGCTCCCATTTCCTCTTTTGAAAGAGGGACTAGATCAGTGATACTCTCTACTTCTCTACTTTAGGGAAAAACTAACTTCTTTGGCAGGCTGATGAGGTAAAAAAAAATATATATATACATATATGTTACCTGGCTGTTAGCTAAAGAGATTGATCATTTTTTCATATATTTTAATCACTTGTAATTCTTCTGTGAACTACTTATCATTTTCTGTTCTGTTTTTTTTTAAACTTGTCTTTTTCTTACTGCTTTGTAGGATTTCTTTATACATTCTGGACATTAGCTCTTCATTTTATGTAGCAAACATATCTTGTACTCTGATGCTTATCTTTAGTTTTATGTTTTCTTCTTTCCATGTTACTAAGCCGATTGTATCCTTTTATGGCTTCTGATTTTTTATTTTGCTTAGGAAGGCCTTTTGTATCCCAAGATTAAAACAAAAAATTCTGTTTTTTTTCTTTAACACTTCAATAGTTTATTGATCACTAGATCATTTGGGATTTTTAAAAAATTACAGTATTAGATAGATATCGTTTTTTCTTCAAATGAATAGCCCAGTGTCCCATCACTGTTTATAAAAAAAGTCCAGCCTTTCCATCTTGATTCATAAGTTTTATCAAATATTAAAATCTCATAAATTCATGAGTCTGTTTCTAGATTCTTCTAATTTTGAGACAGGGTCTCACTCTGTCACCCTTGCTGTAGTGCGGTGGCACAATCATAGCTCACTGCAGCCTTGAACTCTTAGGCTCAAGCGATCCTCCTGTCCCAGCCTCCCAAGTAGCTGGGCCTACAGATATGTGCCACCATGCCCAGCTGATTTTAAAATTTGTTACAGAGATGGAGTCTTTGCTATGTTTCGCTGGTCTTAAACTCCTGGCGGGAGCTGAACTCCTGGCTTCAAATGATCCTCCTGCCTTGGCCTCTCAAAATGCTGAAATAACAGTCATGAGCCAGTATACCCTGCTATATCTAGATTCTTTAGTTTCTTTGCTCTTTTGTCAGTTTTTATACTAATAGGAAATTATTTAAATTACTGTAACTTTGTAGTATAATTTAGTATGTGATAGGGCAAATTCCGACTTTTTCCCCCAGAAACTTCAAAATGATTCTCGTGTATTTATTCTTGTATGTAAATCAGTTTGTCCAATTATATAAAAAATTACCACCATGATTTTGGTGGGGATTACTACAGAATTATACATTAGTTTGTAGGCTATTGGATTTTAACTTAAAATAGTGATTTCATCTTAAGGTTTTTAATCTAACAGTGGCTTTAGCCTAAACTGTTACCTAAAATTTAAAATTCCCCGTAATCTAAAAAGTTATTTAACTTTTCCAAAAGTCTTTGTGATATGAAGGTCTATTTGTTTCCTTATTTCTTCCTGTTTCTTGTAGGCTTTTTATAGTATTACCATAGGAATACTTTTGTTTAATACATGTTTCTCAGAAGTTTTCACTGGCATATTATTACATAATTAGTTGTATAGTTAGGGTCTGTGGTTCTGTGGCATCTTAGTTTTTTTTTTTTTTTTTTTTTTTTGAGACGGAGTTTCGCTCTTGTTACCCAGCCTGGAGTGCAATGGCGCGATCTCGGCTCACCACAACCTCCGCCTCCTGGGTTCAGGCAATTCTCCTGCCTCAGCCTCCTGAGTAGCTGGGATTACAGGCACGCGCCACCATGCCCAGCTGATTTTTTGTAGTTTTAGTAGAGACGGGGTTTCACCGTGTTGACCAGGATGGTCTCGATCTCTTGACCTCGTGATCCACCCACCTCAGCCTCCCAAAGTTTTTCTAAGTTTTAGCCTATGTTTTGTGTGTCAAGAATTTGATGTTAACATGTAACTATAGATAATTGAAGTCTGTGATTTTCATTTGATTTTATAAATTGTGACAAACTTTAAAATAGTGTAATAGTCTTCTAGTTATGTGGCACTATTAACTAAGTTTTAGGTCAAAGATGAGACAGTTTAGAGTGCTGTTTTACTTTATTTATTCCCCTAAAATGTGTTATGATTAGTGCCATGCTAGTACTAAATGTTTTATTGAGAAAAAAAGGAAGTTCTTTTATATTTGTGTTGAATCCGAAATATTAATGATGTCAGGTCTTTTGTTTTGATATTAAAAAATGTTTAGAAATTCATTCTGAAAGCCATTTCAAGATGATAACAATAGTTGCTCAGTCAGTATTTTCTAACTTTTTTGGCAGTGTGACTCTTAATTGTTGACTATGCTGTTTTTCCATTAGTAAACAATGTATTTTGTTTCTTCTCATGCAGGTCGTCAAAGTTCTACATTTTAGCTTTCAGTGCTGAACTTCCTTCTCCCTTAAATTATTATAAACTTTTGCTGCTGTTTAATAAACGTGAAGATGTCTCGCAGTCCTGATGCGAAGGAAGACCCTGTGGAATGCCCTCTTTGCATGGAGCCCTTGGAGATAGATGATATCAACTTTTTCCCTTGCACCTGTGGCTACCAGATTTGCCGATTTTGTTGGCATCGAATTCGCACTGATGAAAATGGGCTTTGCCCTGCATGTAGAAAGGTAAATACTTCAAAATAACCTCACAGTGATTTGTTTTAATTGTATAGTTTTTTTGCTGCCATGTATATGAGTAAGTGAATTTAAAAGACTGTACAAACCTCAGGTGAGATTATACTATTATGTATGTTATTTTAAGACATAATAAGGTAGAAAGAACACTGCACTGGGAGTCGGGGCCATGTCTTGGCTTTGTTGTTTTCCAGCTGTTTGATCTTTATAAAGTCACATAACCTGTCTGATTGGCCTTTAGTTTGTTGTCATTGTTTTTACCTGAGGAGAACGACATGGTCAGGGATGCTCGTTGCTTAAGAAAATTAGGAACAGAGAGGTAATAGATTTGGATAGGATTTTGTGCAATTAGAAAAATATTTCATACTGCATGTGGGAAGAAATTCACTTCCCTTTTCTAGTACAAAATAGGAGAGAAAATGTTTACTAAAAAGGGTTAAAATGACAGAGAAATCCTGGTTTAGAAGATAATAGTTGCTCATTTGTTGAGACCTTACAGCAATTCTAGGCTGGTTTGCTATTCCCGTTTTACACTCAAGGAAACAGCAGCTTAGAGAACTTGTCCAGAGTCATCAACTTGTGAGTAGTAGGTAGGAGGTTTGGAATTCATCTATGTCTTTTGAGTCTATAGTCTGTTCTGAACTATTGTATTATTGAAAAGCCCGTTCTATCTCTTAAAAATCTATGATTTTTAACATTCTGTGGGTTTTATTGTTTTGATAAGCACCAGCAACACAAATACAATATAGTGAATACTACTAGGATAGGTAGGACTGCCACATTTGTTTTTTGAAGGACTTTGTGACTTTAGAGATTAATGCAAATATCTGCCACTTTATTATGGAATTTGCCTTCTCTTTAATGTTTGTATGATTTAAACTTTATTTTCTGGTTACTCATTTCAAAGACTCTTGTGATCATTACTTTCAAATTTTGAGAAAGCTGAAATGTGCTTTAGATATCTAAAATTAAAAAAATAATCTACCACTCAATTTTCTTACCTGAGAATTTATAATATATCTCAGAAGGCAATGCATTGTTTGTTTATCATTACTTTTTTTTTTATTAATCCAGTGGGTATGTATATGTATTATATGAATAAAAACTTAAGTCTATTTCAATGTTAATATAGCTTGTACATTTATGTAGTTACATATATATTATATATATAACTTATATAATGTGTATTTATATACAATATGTATATATATAATATTTCACATAGTTAATATAGTTTAAGAAATGTGAATGGGGCCGGGCGCGGTGGCTCAAGCCTGTAATCCCAGCACTTTGGGAGGCCGAGGCGGGTGGATCACGAGGTCAAGAGATCGAGACCATCCTGGTCAACATGATGAAACCCCGTCTCTACTAAAAATACAAAAAATTAGCTGGGCATGGTGGTGCGTGCCTGTAATCCTAGCTACTCAGGAGGTTGAGGCAGGAGAATTGCCTGAGCCCAGGAGGCAGAGGTTGCGGTGAGCCGAGATCGCGCCATTGCACTCCAGCCTGGGTAACAAGAGCGAAACTCCGTCTCAAAAAAAAAAAAAAAAAAAAAAAAAAAAGAAATGTGAATGGAAAGGTAAATGAAAACCTTAACATTAGCATTAGCTTTGGGGAAAATCTATATAAATTTTTATTTATGGATTTTAAACATTTAATTACTTTTAGAAATTGGTTCCCAGTCATTCTATAAGAAGACAATCGTATTGAACTATTTCATCAGAAGTAATGACTTTCAGGATTGCCGAAGACGCTGAGGATTGTGAATTTGATTGGCTTCATGATGTTTATCTTTTTCTTTTTTTTTCCCTTTGGGATATTATAAAGTCATCTTAAAAGGGCCAATTATTAAATTGTCATTAGAGAAAAATCAGTTATTTGGGGAAATTACAAAGAAAATAATTTCAGTCTTAAGAGATTACATAAAATTACTTCAAGTTTTTAGAAAGTAAAACAAGAAAAAAAAATAGAAGATTTTAAAGGCAAAAAAAAGTACAACTTTAGCAAAGCTTGTTATGAATAAAAGGGTGTCCTGAGAATACCAGCAAGTGTGAGGAATTTCTGAAAGACAAGAAGGATATTGGAATCAATTTCAAGGGGGAAGCGTTAGATCAGCTCAAGAGAAGACTGCTTAAAAAATGAAAAAAGGAATGGCAGTGCTTCAGGATCCCAGGAAAAATATCAGTGTAGTTAGTTGAGTATGGTGTCAGAGCAGCTTCATGGGTCTAGCCCATGAAGCAGAGACAGATGCCCTCTAATTAAAACAGTGATTATAAGTTTGAATCAGAGCCTTAAGGTAAATGGAAACATTCTGGAGGAACTAGGAGCTTCTTTGCCTAGCAGATAACCTATTAGTATATGTTGTCCAGCAATATGTCCTTGCTACAGTCACAAAGGAGCATCTTGCAGTAAACAGAAATAGTATTTATAGGCAGATTACCAGGATTCTGACATGTAAAATTGTACAGAAGCAAAGAGTCAACACAGGTTTCAGGAAAACCAACATCATGAAAGAAAGGCACAAGAATCAGTAAATAGAAGACCCTAACACAGAAACAAAACAGAAGACATTTAAAACTATCATTGATACTTTTCAGAAAGGAAAGAGAGAATGGCATATTCATGTAGAAAGATTGTATTTTCTAGTAAAAAGAACCAGAGAAATCTTGAAAAATCTTAAAGATGGCCTGAAAAGCAAAATGTGCACATTTCAAGATCAAATTGGTAAGTTGGAAGCTCGTGCTGAGTGGGTTTTAACTGCAGAATATAATGCAACAAGAGAAAAAAATAGAAGGCATGAAAGAAAAGCAGCATAGATCTACAGGTTCTAATCTCTGCTGAGAACAGTCTCAGAAGGAGTGAACTAAAAATGAGTAGCAAGAAATAATCAAAGAACTAATAGAAGAAAATTCCTCTTAGATTAGAGGGGCCCTGTGAGTGTGAAGCAAGATGACTGAAAAAATCAATATCTGTTTATATAATTGTGAAATTTTAGAACATCTAGTACAAAGAAAACTCTAAAAGCTTGTGAGTTATAAATATTTAGACTACAAAGGAACAAGACTAAAGTTAATACAGTATTTTCACTTTACAATCATAGAAAAGAAACTAATTGAGAAATTTATTTTCCCAAATTTCGAGGGAACATAACTTTGCAAGGAGAGCTCTCAATTTTATTCATATGTAAAGGCATAATAAAACATTTTTACACATGCAAAGATTAATGAACTTTATTATTCATGAACCACGATACAAACAAATAGAAGAGTTGAGGATGACTGCAAGGTTTTGACTGAGCACCTGTAAGTAAAGAATGGCCATTAACTGAAATGGGGAAGACTGTACCAGGAATAGACATTTGAGAAGATCAGAAACTCAGTTTTATATATGTTAAGTGTGAGATTCCTATTAGAAATCTAAGTGGAGATATTGAGTAGACAGGCGAATGAATTGTTCATGTCTGGATTTCAGATGAGGTTCTGGTATGGACATACAGATTTGGGAGTCAATTAGCATATCATATGTTGTTTATAAATCATGAGACTGGATAAGATCATGAATTGAAAAGATGAGAGATTGTCTAATGATAAGCCCCAAAACTTCCCAACAGTTACAGAAAAAAGAAATGCAGATTACAGAGGTCTAAGACAACCTCCTTGTTGGGTCTCCAAGTTAAATCTTTAGCTAAGGTGGTTATTGTTATTAGGCCAGGAATAATTTTTTGGTTTCTTGTTGACTTAATTACATCTGCTAGAACCTCTCCTTCGTCTCCTGGCCACCAGGACTTTGTAGTACAGGCAACAGAGAGTCTTGGAATCTGACACCTGGCTTAGTCTTGCCAGAGAATATGCTCAGCACAGTGCAGGTTTAATATTTATGAAGTTGCCTGTCTTGGTTGGAGTCAAGCAAGTCTTTGGCCTCTGGAGGCCCATCTACAGTAGTTGTGTTAACACAGAGGAAAACCACAGATGTTGCTAGAGGCCTAGAAAGGGCCATGAAACTACCATTTACATGTAACCCAACCTTGCAGGGAGAGGGTCTACAGAGGCCATGCTGTGAGGTGACATACTGAGATGATCTGAAGAAACTTGGGAGATGCAAGTAGGGAGCTAGTGGAATCAAGCTCCTGGTTTTGGTCTACAATATGAAACCTGCCTGTTTGCAGAAGGTTTCTCTTAGCTTTATCTCTTTGAAAAGCAGAGACAGCCAGGTATTAAAAACCAAGAGAGTTTAGTATTTCTGTTTGGTCTAGCTGCTAAACACAGTCACAGGCTACTTGGTTGTTTCTTAGACTGCGTTTATGTGTCCTTTTAGTGCAGCATTTCTGAGAAAGCTACCTGATGGAAATAGCAGATATGGGAACATAGGTGGTGCACTGATGTAGCAGTATATTTCTCATGGAAATCAGAGACTAGACAAGGAAATGAGAACTTCAACAGAAGTATGATTATTTTTATTTCAGAAATAATAGAAGATAATGCATTTATGAAACAAGAACAGGGTGGTGGTTTGAACATGGTGGCTCATGCCTGTAATCCCAACATTTTGAGAGGCCAAGGTGGGAGGATTGCTTGAGATTAGGAGTTTGAGACCAGCATGGGTAATATAGCGAGGCCTCATCTCTAATAACAATAAGAAAAATTAGCTGAGGGTGGTGGCACATGCTCATAGTCCCAGCTACTCGAGAGGCTAAGGTGAGAGGATCGCTTGAACCCAGGAGGTTGAAGCTACAGTGAGCCATGCTTGTGCCACTGCACTACAGCCTGGGTGACAGAGCAAGACACTACCTCAAAAAAAAGAAAAGAAAAGAAAAGAAAGTACAGGATGATATAAAGAAGAGTATTCGATAACAGTAACCATTGTTATTGAAAATTAAAATATAATAGCAAAAATAACTGAAGCAAAGCATTGGAAGATGGAGTTGAGAAGATTTCTTAGAAAGTAATACAAAAAGCAACAGAGATGAAATATTTGAGAGAAGAGATTAAGTTTATTTGAGGATCATTCAAGGAGGTCAAATACCAAATAATTAAGCGCTCTAGGAAGAGATCAGTACTCTAGGAAGAGATCACAGATACAGAGAGGAAGTAATCATCCAAGAATATGATTGAAGAATATTTCCCAGAACCAAAGAACATATTTTCAGATTGAAAGGGCCTATCAAGTGTCCAGCACAAACTTTTTTATTTTGAAATACCGGAATACTGAAGACAAAGAAGTTCTACAAGCTTCCAGGAAAAAAGTAGATCACATGTAAAAGACAAGGAATCCGAATCGTTTCAGACTTTTCAATAGCAAGACTTCAAGCTAGAAGACACTTCTGGAGGAAATTAATTTTCGTCTTAGGATTCCATATCTGCTCAACTGTTAAGTGTGAAGGTACACTAAAAGACGTTTTCAGACCCAAGAGGCCTCAAAATTTTTTTTACCATGCATTTTCTCTCAGGAATTTTGGAGGATGTGCCCCACCAACATGAAGGAATAAAGAACGGAGAATCATGGGATAAAGGAAACAGGAGATCCAACACAGGGGAGAAGCACCTGGATTCCTGAAATGTTGGGGAAGAATGACAGCTGTGCCCAAGGTAAAGAGGGCAACCAGTACAAAATGCAACACATCAGAAAACTCCAAGAGGGATTTGTAGAAAAAGATAAAATTAAAAGAATACTTGGTGTTCGAAAAGAGAAATGTCTTATGAGGCCATTTTGCCAGTTGGAAGAGATTTAATGGTTGAATTAGTAATAAACACATAAAAATATAATCAGACAAAACAGATTAGGGGAAACAAAAAGTTGTACAGAAATGAAAAAGCAATCATATTATGCTACAGTGGCTCACATGTGAGGTAGGGGTCCAGATTTATTATTTTTTTTCCTATATTGATACTCTGTTTTTGCAGCATCATTTGCAGAAAACGCTGTCCTTTCACTCTTGATTGTTTTTTAAATCTTTCTTGAAAGTCAATTGCGCATAAATGTATAAGTCTATTACTAGCATCTGTATTCTGTCCATTGATGATTATATCTATCCATATGCCCATACTGTACTGTCTTTATTACTGTAAGTTTTGAAACCTGGCATGACAAGGTTTTCAACTTTGTTATTCTATTTAGGATTTATTTTGGGTATTCTAAGTACTTAGCATTTGCACATAAATTTTTGAATCAGTTTGTCGGTTTCCACAAAAAGCCTACTGAGGTTTGATGGAGATTGCATTAACTGTATAGATAGATCATTTTGAGGAAAAATGACATCTTAAAAATGTATATCTTGACATTTTTCTAAGTTTAAAAAATTTCTTGGCCGGGCGCGGTGGCTCACGCTTGTAATCCCAGCACTTTGGGAGGCCGAGGCGGGTGGATCACGAGGTCAAGAGATCGAGACCATCCTGGTCAACATGGTGAAACCCCGTCTCTACTAAAACTACAAAACATTAGCTGGGCATGGTGGTGCGTGCCTGTAATCCCAGCTACTCAGGAGGCTGAGGCAGGAGAATTGCTTGAACCCAGGAGGCGGAGGTTGCGGTGAGCCGAGATCGCACCATTGCACTCCAGCCTGGGTAACGAGCGAAACTCCGTCTCAAAAAAAAAAAAAAAAAAATTTCTTTAGCAATGTTTTGTAGTTTCCAGTATACAGAATAGTACACCATATTTTGTTATATTCATCCATATTTTGTTTTTTGAGCTATAGAACATATTGTTTCTAAAATTCATTTTCTAGTTGTTTATTGCTATTGTACCATTTTTGAATGTTGACAATCTGTATCAAGAAACCTTGTTAATTAAATGGATTCCTTAGGATTTTCCACATAGGTGATTACGTCTTCTGTGCATAAAGACAGCTGTACTCTTTCCTTTCCAATCTCTGCTTTAAAAAAATTTTTTATTAGCAACAAGGTCTTGCTCTGTCACTCAGGCTGTGAAGTACAGTGGTGCAAATATGACTCTCTGCAGTCTAGAACTCCTGGGCTCAACCAGTACTTCTGTCTTAGCCTCCCTGTAGGTGGGACTATACACATGCACCACCATGCCTGGCTAATTATTTAAAACAATTTTTTTTAGAGGTCTCGCTATGTTGCCCAGGCCGGTCTTGAACTCCTGGCCTCAAGTATCTGCCCACCTCAGCCCCCACAAAGTGCTGGGATTGTAGACACCTGGCTCTTGTGTTTAAAAATTTTTTTTCTTGCCTTAATTGTACTGGGTAACCCCTCTAGTGTATAATGTTGAAGTGATAATAAAGATATCTTTGTTCTCAATCTAAGCAGGAAGATGTTAAGTATTTCACTATTAAGTATGTTGCTGTCTGTGCATTTTTTGGTTTAGTCTTTTATCAGGTCAAGGGAGTTTTCCTTTATTCCTAATTTGCTGAGAGATTTTATCATGAATGATGTTAAATTTTGCCAAATACCTTTTTTGATACTATTGAGGTGGTCATACTTTTTTCTCCCTTTATTATGTTGAAACAGTGATTTATGGTTTTTTTGTTTTGTTTTGTTTTTTTTAAAAGTGATAGGGTCTTGATCTGTTGCCCCTGGTGGAGTCCAGTTGGCTTGATTGTAGCTCACTGCAGCTTCAACCTCTGGGCTCAAGCAAATCTCCTGCCTCAGTCTCCTAAGTAGCTGGGACTACAGGTGCACCGCCACACCTGGATAATTTTTTTAAAAAATTATTTTTGCAGAGACAGGCTCACTATGTTGTCCAGGCTGGTTTTGAACTGCTGCCCTCATGCGTTCCTCCTGCCTCAGCCTCCCAAAGTGTTGGGATTATAGGCATGAACCTCTACATCTGGCCTATGTTAATTTTTGAATCAGCTTTTCATCCCAAAGATAAACATCACTTGATTATGGTGTATTATCCTTTTTATATTCAGTTTGCTAATATTTTTGGAAGATTTTTGTGTCTGTGTCAAGAAGAATATTTCTTTGTAGTTTTATATTGTTTTCAGTTTTGGTATCAAAGGCATACTGTGCTCATAAAATGAGTTGGAAATGTTTCCTCATCTTCTGCCTTCTGAAAGAATTTGCATGCCACTGGTATTCTCTTTTATTTCTTTCCTAAATTCATTATTGGTGTGGACTCTACTAGGTATCTCATTGGAAAGACACCTATGAAAACTAGCTATCACAGTATTCTTCTATTCTGAAATTCTTTTTGGACTAACTCCCTTTTTGTGGTATTTTGCCCCATATATTTCAGTTGTCTCTGCCTCTTCTAATTTTGGTCACTGGCCGTCCCCTCTGTTCATTATGACTTTTGGACTCAGTACCAGGATCCAGTAAGTGCTGGAAGAGCAGAAAGCTAGGGTGGTCATGGTAGTCATCTTATTTTTTTTTTTTTTTCAGAGATCACAGTCTTGCTGTTCATTGGCTGTTTGTTCAGTGTCTGAAAATAGTTATTTCCTGTATTTTGTCTAGTTTTCTAGTTGTTTATGGTGATAGGCCAAGTCTGTTACTTTCGTGGCCGGACGTGGAAGTGTGTAAATAACGTTATCATTTTATAATAATGTAATTCTGAATATTGCACTAACCAAAGCTACGGTAGAAGTTACAAAGTGGACTCAGGATGTTTGATGAGGGAGACTGACAGAGCTAGATCTTCAAGTTGTTTAATGTGATAATATCTAAAACTGAGACATCAAGAAGTAGCAATATGAACATATTATTTAGAGTTAGGGGAGTAAATGACAAAGAATCATCTAAAAGAGTCAACATGATTATTTCTAGGGAGAGGCAACTGGTTGCAGAGGAGGAGGGAAAATGAGGGACTGCTCTTTTTCCTAATAAAACTTGTAGAACCGATTGACTAGAAGCATATACAAGAACAGTATTAATGAAAGGAAGGAAAAATGATACATTGGGCAAATGGAAATTATAGGAAAGAAGATATACGAATACTGATATTAGTCATAATAAAATTCAAGATCAAACGCATTTTAAAAGGCAAAAGGTCCACAGAGTCATGAATCTTTATTTACTTAACAGTACAGCTTTGAAGTATATTGAGCCATTATAAATACCAGGAGAAGCTGACATCTGTATTTATAACGGAGAGACTTTAACTTCTGTATTTTAGAAATAGATGAAGTAGACAATCAAAAGAAAATGGTGAATTTGAATAACAGAATTAGCAAGATGTGTGTGTGCGTGCATAACTTTGTACAGATAAATTTGTGCACAACTTTAAATACAAGAGCAGTGGTCAAAAAACTGTTAGGCCACAATGGAAAAATTAACCAATTCTAAAAAGTAAAACTCTTGTGTATTTTAAAAATTTATCCTCCTTGGAAGACTTTTCAAATCTGTGGGCGAGTAAATTTTCTTAGTTCAAGATTTCAATTAAGCTATTATTTCTTCAGATATTACCTTTTTTCTCTTTCTTCTCCTCTGTGACTCTGATTAAATATTTTTCAGATTTTTTTTTTACTATCTTCTATGTCTCTTAATCTCTTTTCTGTATGTTCTTTCTCCTTAATACCTTAGTAAATGATTTCTTCTGATCTATCCTCATATGTGAATAGTTTCTTTTGGGTCCAGTCTGCCACTAAATATGTCCTTTGAGTTTTTAACTATTGGTTTTGTGTTTTCCATTCGTGGAAGTAATGTTTGCTTTTTTTTTTTCCCTACTCTTGCTGTTATTTTAAAATAGATTATTATACCCTGCAGGTATATTCAAGCTTATATGTTTTTTAAACAGAAGCATTATTTTTTTTAAAAAAATATATTTGTCTAGTAATTCCAGTGGCTGAAGACTGTGGGGTATGTTTCTGTTTATTGTTGTTCATGTTGTTGTATTTCTTTATGTGTTTGGTTGATGTGGCTGGTTCCTTGTGGTTGTCATTGAGAAAATTATTTTTAAAGTTCCTCAAGGACTAGTGTGGATTTGCTCCTCTCTAGAGAAGCTTTAATTTGGCTTCTGCTGAGTTCTGTAAACATTGGCATTAGGGCTGCCATGTGCTTAAAGGTCCTTTGATTTAGCCAAGCTATGTATCTCAGTGCTGCAACTCTTTCCTAGGGTTGACTTCAACAATATGTCCAGGATGTTTTTCCCTATCTTCTTTTCCTTTTTTCTTACCTTATTCTGACCTTTCTGTAGTTCTTATCCTGGGAGTACACTTTGGTTTGTAATTTGTTCTTGTCCTGAGCCCATCATTTGGAGATGGGCTGTATCTCAGCTTATCATGGGACCTATCTTGCCAAAGACTACCATGGGCTGGTGTTGGGCTTTGAATGTTCTTTCCCCCCATCTCTTTCTCTCCCCATCCCATTTGATTTTTATCAGATTTTCTGTTTAGCCTTTGTATTTTTACTTTCAACGAAAAATTGTCTTGGGATTTTTCCAGCATAGATTTTTAAGATGTTAGTAAAAAGAAAAAAAAGTTTTATGTTGTATTTTTCATGGTTTTTATTAAGAGGTTAATTAGCTTTCCATTACTGGAAACCAGGACCCTAAAAAATTGGTATAATCAAATTAGATGTTAACAGCAAAAGGATTTTTAAAAGTTCATTTACCTGTAATATGTAAGTTATGGTCCACCATAACTCTTGGTTTAAAGAAATCAAAATGAAAATAAAGATTAGAGCTGGGTCTCTGAAAAGACCAATAAAATAATTAAAGTCTTAGCAAGTTTAATAAAAAAGAGAATACATGTAAATAGCATTTGGAATAAAAGTGGAAATGTGGCCGGACGTGGTGGCTCTTGCCTATTATCCCAGCACTTTGGGAGGCTGAGGCAGGTAGATCATGAGGTCAGGAGATCGAGACCATCCTGGACAACATGATGAGACCCTGTCTCTACTAAAAGTACAAAAATTAGCTGGGCATGGTGGCACACCACCTGTAGTCCCGGCTACTCAGGAGGTTGAGGTAGGAGAATTGCATGAACCTAGGAGGCGGAGGTTGCAGTGAACCAAGAGCAGGCCACTGCACTCCAGCCTGGTGACAGAGCAAGGCTCTGTCTTAAAAAAAAAAAAAAAAAAAAAGTGGAAACATAACTACATATGTGGAAGACATTGAAGTGGTTACACTAGAAACTGCAAACCATGTTAACTAGTTATTTGGCAGTTTATCACTGTTAAAAATAGTGTTATATCTAAATACTTCTTCATAGGCAACCTATTTTGCATTACAATTGTACCTTTAAATAGAAATTTTCTACTTGTAACTTTTCATTTGATGCTATATTCCTAGAAATATATGTTTTAGTCAAAAAGTTGATCAGTTTTATTTCTCTTTTCTTCTCTTCTCTCCTCTCTCCTTTTCTTTTGAGATGCAGTTTCACTCCTGTCCCCCAGGCTGGAGTTCAATGGCATGATCTAGGCTCACTGCAACCTTTGCTTCCTGGATTCTGGTGATTCTCCTGCCTCAGCCTCCCGAGAAGCTGGGATTACAGATGCCTGCCATCACGCCTGGCTAATTTTTGTATTTTTCGTAGAGACAGGGTTTCACCATGTTGGCTAGGCTAGTCTCAAACTCCCAACCTCAGGTGATCCACTCGTCTCGGTCTCCTAAAATACTGGGATTACAGGTGTGAGCCACTATACCCAGCTTGTATTTTTCTTAATATTAATTTTTAGTAGTAGTATTATTAGCTTTGTGAGTCTTACTGTCTGCAGTTATTCATGTTTGGTTTCTTCATCTCCCCCATTTGTTTGAAATAGGATCTTGCTTTGTCACCCAAAGCTGGAGCACAGTGGTGCCATCATAGTTCATTGCAGCCTCGAACTCTTGTGCTCAAGCATTCCTCCTGCCTCACTCAGCCTCCCAAGTAGCTGCAACTGTAGGTGCACACCGCCATGCCTGGCTAATTTTTGTTTGTTTGTTTGTGGAGATGGCAGTCTCACTATGTTGCCTAGGCTGGTCTCGCAATCCTCCCACCTCAGCCTCCCTAAGTGCTGGATTTACAGGTGTGAGCCACTGCACCCAGCTTGTACATCTTTATAGTCTACCTCTCATTATTTCACTGTGTTAGTTTATCGATTTTTCTGACCTTAGGTTTGTACAGTAGGTATATATATGGTGGTGTGTGTAGAGAAGGAATTGTAGTGGAGGAGGCACTATTGTGGAACACATGCTTTTTCAACGTTTTAATAAACCTTTTGGACAAGTTGAGGTTAATACATCTTTTGATCATGCATTTGCTATTTGTGGTTAGATTAAATTAGTGTATTTTATATTTTTCAGATGTTAAGATTAAACAACTAGTATTTGTAACTTCTTTTAAGATACTGAAATAAGATATATTTGGAGGGTAAATTGTAGTAGAATACTCTGTCTCATGTTCTCCTGTGTTTGTAACTTTTGTGTAGCAGTTATGTTCCAACAACACTGACTTTGAAGCGTGATGAAAATATATTTCCATAGACACAAAACTTGGAATAACATAGCAAAAAGACCAAGACAACAATATAACCCAGTGTTATATGCTCAACATGATAGTGCATCAGTAATGTATTTGATAAGAGTTGATATTGCAACTTTATTTTTCTTTCTTGTCACTCTTCATCAATTTTTTTGTGTTCATGCATTTTCAAATATTACATTACTTTGCCTCATGTTTAATCTGTATTTTATACAATATCACAGAATGCTAACAAAGGAAAAAGCTTAGGGTGTTTGTCACATTCTGCCAGTTCTCAGAAAAATCTAAGTCTCAGAAAAGTTACATCATTGCTTCTTACATTGTCTGTGATGAACATCCGGATTTTTCTTTTCTTTCTTTTCCCCTTTCTTTGAAGACTGATCTAGAGCTCTATTATGCATGGCTGATATTTTGCTTGTGTCATATGTTTTACTACACTGAAAAATACCTTATTCTGCAGAGTCCACTGGTGATGTACCTGAATGTTGTGGTAGTGTCAGTTGCTCTGAGAGTTTCCAAATGCTTATCTCAGTTTTTGTACTTTTCTTGTTATGGACTGGTAAAATGCAGTGCATCAACTATACTTTGAAACAAAACTAGGAGCACTCCATATGTTTGATCCATTCAGACAGTGGAACATCGCCATTTTAGATGTTAGTGAAGAGCAGCAGCTTTCAAATGAGCTTAATTGTTTTTTGTTTGTTTTTGAGATGGAGTCTGGTTCTGTTGCTCAGGCTGGAGTGCAGTGGCGTGCAACCTCTGCCTCCTGATTTCAAGCAATTATCCTGCCTCAGCCTCCCAAATAGCTGGGATTACAGGCTCATGCCATTACACCCTGCTAATTTTTTTTTTTTTTTTAATTTTTGGTAGAGACATGGTTTCACCATGTTGGCCAGGCTGGTCTTGAACTCCTGACCTCAAGTGATCTGCCTACCTCAGCCTCCCAAACTGCTGGAAGTACAGACGTGAGCCACCGCGCCCGGCCTCAAATGAACTTAATTGTAAACACTTCAAAAGGAACTACCCCAGGAATTCTGGGGTAGAAAACAGCTTTTCTAGGTGCAAATGAAAAATTTAATTTATAGAAAGGTATTTTAATTAGTTAATATTATAGTTCTCTTTTATATCTTTTTACATTTGTGCCTTTGTAGCCCCAAATAGCTTCAAGGGATTAAAATCATCCAGACAAATAGATTAAGATTGAAGGAGATAATTATAAGTACAGAAAAAGTGTAGAGGAAAGTTTTGAGATGAAGCATTAAGAAAAACCTTAAATGTAGAAGACTACATAATTGAGGAACTGAACTTACCTTAATAGATCTTTAACTGTTTGAGTCCTTAAATTAAAATGCAAGAAATTTTATGTTTTAATAAAAACATAAAACATAATTTATGTTTTAATTTAAAAAGTGGGAGTTTTTGTTTTTGGTGGCTTTTAAAAGACAGAAATGCTAAGTTTTTAATTCTAGAGAGTAGCTTTGATGTTTGGCAAATATTTATTGAGCTTCTGAAATTATACAAAATTTATATTTGATCCTGGAGAAAGTCCTAAAATCATATAAAAATCAGGTAAATGGCCGGGCACGGTGGCTCAAGCCTGTAATCCCAGCACTTTGGGAGGCCGAGGCGGGTGGATCACGAGGTCAAGAGATCGAGACCATCCTGGTCAACACGGTGAAACCCCGTCTCTACTAAAAATACAAAAAATTAGCTGGGCATGGTGGCGCATGCCTGTAATCCCAGCTACTCAGGAGGCTGAGGCAGGAGAATTGCCTGAACCCAGGAGGCGGAGGTTGCGGTGAGCCGAGATCGCGCCATTGCACTCCAGCCTGGGTAACAAGAGCGAAACTCCGTCCCCCCCAAAAAAAAAAAAAAAAAAATCAGGTAAATTACTGAGAAAGTTTCTTTGTATGCCTTTCACTTACAGATAAGTTGGAGTATGTCAAATAGGATCAACTAACTCAAAGATTCAAATTCTTAATGTGGGAATCAAATGGTACTTACATCCTACCAAACCATTGAGGATTAAGCCTGAATCTTTTTTTGGGTCACCAGCTCTAATTTATTGATGATAAGGTAAACTATGAAGAGTATTAGGTTTTCTTAAAAAGCAGTAAATTAAAGTTGAAAGTAGGAATAAAAGGGAAAGAATAGGGTTTTTAGGGTTTTTGGAGACCTCAGTATATATACTAGTAAAAGTTGTGGAATATAGGGTCTAATCTCACTTTGTTAATTGCCGTCAGCTTTAGTCTGGGTATGTTCACAAATTTGAGAGTTTTTTGTTTTTTAACATATATGAAGAGATGGAAGTTAGCTTTACATTAAAGTCATAGCAAAATTTCAGGCTTGTGGCTATTTCTTTCACTCTTCCTTGTTTCCACCTTTTTAAAAAAATTTTTGGTTTGGCATTGTTTATGTTGTTCCCCACTCTTGTATTCTGGTAGGTGCCAATTTCCCTACCAGTTGTGTTTCCAGTCCTGGAATCTCTTCCTATCCTGTTTAAAATATTATGGCATTTAATGTGCCCCTGCATTGGTGTTGTGTGTGCAGGGGTCTGGGGGCAGGGAAGAAAAGAAAAAATAATGTGCCCCATCTTCCATTTATCATTAACTATTTGCTTTTAGTAGTAATACTGACTCTTGAATGCTTATATGTGGGACACAGTGTCAATCGCTTTATAGGTGAATAAATAAAGAACTATAGTTTCCATTTTACAGATGAGAAAACTGAGGTAGAAAGGTCACGTGACTTAGCCAAAGTCATTCAGATAGTAATGGCTGAGCTAGGATTCAGTGCCAGCATTCTGTCTCCAGAGCCCTCCTTTAGTAGCCCTGGCATTAGCAGTAGGAATGAAAATGCTATCAAAATGCTAAGAAAGAAAAGATCACCCAATAGTATGATTGTTAGTGTTTATTGAGCAATTACTAGTTCCAGGCACGATAATAATTGCTTTAAGAACAAATGTGTAAATTCATTAATCTTCTAGCACATAGTAGGTTTCCATTAAATATTTGTTAATTATAATATGTAAAACTCACGTTTAGATGCAAGAACTTACATTCTGCCTCTTTTTTTTTTTTTTTTTTTTTTTTTTTTTTTTTTTTTTTTGTTTTTTTTTTTTTGGAGACGTCTGACTATTGCCCAGGCTGGAGTGCAGTGGTGCGATCTTGGCTCACTGCAACCTACACCTCCCTTGTTCAAGCAATTCTCCTGCCTCAGCCTCCCTAGTAGCTGGGACTACAGGCGCCTGCCACAATGCCCAGCTAATTTTTGTATTTTTAGTAGAGACAGGGTTTTACTATGTTGGCCAGGGTGGTCTTGCTCTCATGACCTTGTGATCCACCCACCTTGGCCTCCCAAAGTGTTGGGATTACAGGCATGAGCCACTGCGCCTGGCCTCTTTCCCTCTTGCATAGCACCTTAGAAGCTGAATCTTCCCATAAACTGTGTTAGATACTGCGGGGAATGTCACGATTGGTTTGTTGTTGTTTTGCTTTTAAATCATAGATGTTAAGTTTTAGCACTAAAAGTGGTCTGTGCTAACCTCCAAAAAAAATTAAATAAGAAAAAATTTTAAGCAACTAAAACATTGATAAAGGGAAAATGTAACAAATAACCACGTGCCCACCACCCAGAATCAGATAATTGCTTATGCAGTTTTTTAATTTTTTTAATTTAATGCCAACTTCTTATGTTTGTTTCATGCTTAAAGCCATATCCAGAAGACCCAGCAGTTTATAAACCACTCTCCCAGGAAGAACTGCAAAGGATAAAGAATGAGAAAAAACAGAAACAAAATGAGAGAAAACAGAAAATATCAGAAAATCGCAAACATTTGGCAAGTGTACGTGTCGTACAAAAAAACCTCGTCTTTGTTGTAGGTTTATCTCAGCGCCTAGCAGACCCAGAGGTAAGTCCTCTTGTTTTCTTTGTCATCTTGATATTTTTTGTGTTTGCTTGTCTTATTTGGAAATAATGGTTGACCCTGCTCAATTGTGTGATTCCTCTGAACACATATCTTGAAGGAGAAAATAGTAAGTTACTTTTTAATAATTGTTAAGAAACCAATGACCAGTTGTGATCTTAGGCAAGTGTCTTAGTGTTTCTTGGCTTCAGTTTGTTCAGTTGTAAAACTAAGGAGTTGAACTAGATTTTTTACACGCTAACAGTCTGTGAAACTTGGATAATGATTCTATTTTGCTGTTTAGGCTAACGCGTGACATGAATACTCTGGTTCGTTCCTCTTTTCTGTATCTATATAAGGACCAACAGTGGAGATGTGGTTACTTGAACCCACTAGAGATTTTAGTAACCTGGATTTTAAAAATTCTGCACAAGTAGTAATTCTTGGTTTTTCAAAATCGTTGCTATACTGTGTCATCATTCCCTACTTACTCACTTAAACCAGTTAGTGGGAAGAGGGAAAATTTGGTAATGTGAAATAAAGGACCAATTTCTTTGTCATTCCTTCGGCGGGAGGAGAGCGCTTAACTTGCTTAGTACCTCTTTTTTCTCCCCTTCCATCACAAGCTTTATTAATGTTGAACTCACACTTTCCTGAGGCCCTTGGATATGCATCTGCTAATTTTTAGTTTCTGATATACCATGAGATACTGACTAGATTGTTGAGAAGGCAAATATAAGCTAATTGACAGACAGAATGTTTACTTGGTAGGAGAGAGCTTTTTTTGGGGGAATCTTCCAAAAGATCCTTGAGAAGAGTGTAAAGTAATGTTTGGCATAGTACCAATCAGAGGAAAGAGTGTAATGAACATGCTTACAGAGGTAGGAACCTTTGGACTTGACTGAGCATGTTAAAGGCCAAAGGAGGAGGACCTTTAAGGAGTATAAAGCCTGTTTTTGTAAAAATTAATTTTAAAAAATGAATCTTTATTGACGATGAGCTTATATGTGTTGTGATTATACAGGGCTTCAAAATCCATATGAAATGATTTTGACCCTGCGAAAGTCAGGGACATTAGTAAGAAGGATCTGTCATGGACATTAAACATGGAGGCAACTCAAGAATTACTAGGACCTAGGTCCAGGGATGCTGGCAGTCAGTAGTTACATGATACTCAGCAGACCAAGTTCTTTTGAAATCCGGAGGATTGGTCTAGAGTTTATACAGAAAAAGTCTTCTTCAGTAAGAAATGTTCAGCAGAGAGCTCATTTTAGGTCTATGACTCAGCTTCAGCAGCCAGTTCTCCCTTTTTTTAAAGTAAGGTAGTGGTTATTCCCCAGGCAGACAGAATCCTACCTCACCTTTGATCGTTTCCTTGAATGACACCTCAACTTTGCACTAATCCTCCTATCTCTGTCTTTTAACTCTTCTTTCTTTCTAACCACAAGGCGTTTCTGTATACTCTTCTAACCAGTGACCAGTGGACATTTATGTCTCTGTTTACTACTACTAATCTTACTGATTAGAATCTACTTTTTTTTTTTTTTGGTGGCGACACTGTCTCACTTTGTCACCCAGGCTGGAGTGCAGTGTGATATGATCATGGCTCACTGCAGCCTCAACCTCCTGGGCTTAAGTGATTCTTGTGCCTCAGCCCCACAAGTAGCTGGGTCTACAGATATATGCCATCACATCTGGCTAGTTTTTGTATTTTTTGTAGAGACGGGGTTTTGTCATGTTGCCCAGGCTGGTCTTGAACTCCTGAGTTCAAGCAATCTGCCTGCCTTGGCCTCCCAAAGTGCTGGGATTACAGGCATGAGCCACTGCCCCCCACCGAGAATCTGCTTTTGCCTTTCTGAAACTGCAATTCCAGTAAATGAATGAAGCTTTTATCTTGATTTGAGAGCTCTTGAATATGGATGTTGCTGTTTTTATTAATGCATCTTGGATCTGAACAGCTGTAATACTGGGAGGCATATGAAATAGCATCCAGAATTTGGATGAAATTAAGGCATTGACTGAATGTGATTTTTGGATTATAAGTTTTCCTACCTCTTCTTTTTGGGTATGTGATTTATAAGAGGTCTTTTTTGTTTGTTTGTTTGTTTTTGAGACAGTCTCTGTTGCCCAGGCTGAAGTGCAGTGTCATGATCTTGACTTACTGCAGCCTTCACCAGCTGGGTTCAAGAGATTCTCCTGCCTCCACCACCCCAGGAACTGGGATTACAGGCATGTGCCACCATGCTCGGCTAATTTTTTTTTTTTTTGTTTTCCAGTAGAGATGGGGTTTCACCATGTTGACCAGGCTGGTCTCAAACTCCTGACCTCAAGTGATCCACCTGCCTCGGCCTCCCAAAGTGCTGGGAGTACAGGTGTGAGCCACCATGCTTGATCCTATAAGAGTTTTTGATTTACTAAAAGAGATTTCTTATTTCCATTTCAAATAACTCTAGTAAGATTTATCTGAAGTGTTATACTGAGAATCTAAGTGGTGACCACTGAGAGAGAGTACTTTATCATGAGTCTATAAGTATACGTAAAAATATGCTCTACCAGTTTTATATATTTGAAATAATTCTTTTTTGGTGAGAGGGCATTGGATTTTCTTAAATAAAACAAATAGTTGCTTTCCTTTATTTCTCTTGAAAGTCCAGGAAGACCAGAGACAGTGTTTTGCTTTTTATTAAATAGTACCACTTCTAAATAATATCTTTTAAAATTCTTTTAATTTATCATTTTAATCTTTTTAGTATTTGGAAAACTTAAAAGTTGGCTTTACTAGGAAACTCAAAAGAAGGTTCAAATTGTTAGCGTCACTTTTAAGTCAAAGAAGGATCCTTGTAATTTAATTGTCTTTGGATGATGAACAATTTGATATTTGACCTAATTCTGATTAACAGAATCGGAGAGTTTGGGAACAATTAAAGCTTATTTTGAAAATAATTTTTGCATACCAGAAAACTTCAAACCAAGATTGATTGTCAAATGTATTCATTTGTTGGTCAGTAGTAAAACAAATGATCTTAGAAGACGAGGTAATTAGAGCCAACGATTAGATTAGAAGTAATGATGATCACCTTCTAAGTCCTAAAATTTTAGATTTGTGAGGACCTATTTCATTCATTCTGCAAATTAATTCTTGAATACCTACCATTTGCTAGGTACTTTGATGGGGTGGGGGGTGCCTTGGGAGGGGCTGGGGGGTAGGATGGGGTTGGGGGGAAGTAGGTGGCAAGCCAGACACAAGCTTACAGACTGGTAAGAAAGACAGAATTTAAGTGCTTACATGTGTGCTGAGTATTTATAAAAGGAAAGTACACAGCTTTGTGGGAGCATGTATTAGAATATTTAGCTAGTGTGGAGATTGACGGAAAGCTTCTCTGAGAGAGGATAATTAGGGTCAGCTTGAAGAATTAATAGGTGTTATCTAGGTAGTGCATAAAGAAGAGAGTCCTGGGTGTATGTGGTAACCCAGAAGAGCAGCCTGTTTAATGAACTATATGACTTTAAAGACACCACGTTTCATTTTACAAATAAGAAACTCAGGCAAAAGGAATTTGAGTGACTTGCCTATGATCCTACAGTTCCTATTACAGTGTATTCTTTGTTGATGATTGCCCTTTTGTTCATCCATTTATTCATTTATTCACTCATTCATCCATCTGATTACCAAGTTTTTGTTTTTTTCTCTGTAGTGTCTATGAATACTTGACTGTTTTCCCAAGGAGTGTAGACATTTTGGTCACTAGGCATGCCCTTGGGCATTTATAATTCCATCCAATGGCCTTTTATTTTTTATGTTAGTAGGGAAACTGGCCCACTGTGAAGTACATATATGACATTGAGTGTATAGATAATATGCCAATGTACAGGGTGCTTTGTCTACTTTCCATACCCTTTATTTGTTCACTAGAATACTATTTTGCTATTTGTTTAGGCAGAATCTAGAGTATCCAAGTTAATATGCAAAGTTTAAATTCATTGTTTTTCCCTTGCCTGGGCATTGTATTTCTTATCAACCACTTGCCATTTGCTAATACTTTGAGGGCCACCAGTATTACAAATCCATGTAATTTTTTTTGTTTAATGCTAAGATAGTTTAGGTTTTCATTAAGTGTTTATTGAGTACCTACAATATGGCAGGCATTAAGACACTGAGCATATACTGATAATCAAGCAGTAGTAGATAGTAAGTAGTACCTTCCTTTTTACAAAAGTAACAGTATGAGAAGTTTTGTGTGCTGTGAAGGCACAAGGGATAGCATTCAACCTTGCGAGGGAGCTGTATACCCCTCTGCTGTCTTTGGGGTAAAGTGCTTCTGGCACAGGAACTGTACAAGTGCTTCTGGATGAGAAAGACCTCAATCTGCAAGTGATTTGTTTGGCTGGAAGATTAGAATGCAGCGGTCAGAGATAAGGTTGGTAAGGTAAGTGATAATGAATCATGAAGGGCTTTCTAACCATGCTGAGGAGTTTGCACGTCATCCTAAAGGCAGTGGAAAGCTTTTGAATGTTCTTAAGAACAGTGACATGGCTAGATTTGTGCTTTGACAGTACCATTCTGGCTGCAGTGTAAATATAATTACATACCAATTTCATATTGTTACAAAGGTGTTAATACCCAAATGTTGGCTAGAAACCGTTTCCATAAACCATTGGCCTTCAGCCTTATCAGACTTGACTGTCTACTTTTTAAAAACTAATGTTAACACCCTTTGACTTTCATGAAATGACTTCTTGATAATATAATTTGTCTACACACGTAATTTGAAAAAGTATATATAAAGGAGGAATAAAAGGAAAGTAATTATAAAAAGACTATTTGTACATATAAATCCTTGGACGCTTCTACTCTAGAACCTTGCTATTCAAGATGTGGCCTCTCGGCCAGTAACATTAATATCACCAGATAACTTTTTTTTTTTTTTTAATGTATAGCAAAAATACAATCAGGAAAAATCTTTTTAATTAATTAATTGATTAATTAATTAATTTATTTTGAGATGGAGTCTCCCTCTGTTGCCCAGACTGGAGGGCAGTGGCGTGATCTCGGCTCACTGTAACCTCTGCCTCAAGTGATTCTCCTGCCTCAGCCTCCCAAGTAGCTGGGATTACAGGCACCTGCCACTACGCCCGACTAATTTTTGTATTTTTAGTAGAGACAGGGTTTCATCATATTGATCAGGCTGACCAAACTCCTGACGGAACTCCTGACCTTGTGATCTGCCCACCTCGGCCTCCCAAAGTGCTGGGATTACAGTCGTGAGCCACTGCACCTGGCCTCACCGGAGAACTTATTAGGCAAACTCTTTGACCCTGACTCAGATCTACTGGATCTGAATCTGAATTTTAACGAGATTGTCAAAGGATTTCTTTACATATTGAGGCTCTTAACGTACTATTTTGTCCTATGTAATAACGAAGTAAGCTAGTTGTATCTATTTGGAAAATCATGGACTGTGACAACTACAAATGCAGATTGTTACAGGTGTATGCATTGGCTACTCAGGTGCCATGAAACATCAATAATGTAATTTTTCTCAGATAGTTCTTAGTAAAATTTTAAACGAAGCATGTGTAGTCATCCCCTGATTACATGTTATTTGTTTTCCTAGAAACTCAATGTATGTTACAACTCGGAAAATACTTTGTAATTATATGTAATATGGAATTTGTTTCTGGCTTAATTATAAACAATTTCATGCCTGTCTTGTAGGACATTCAGAAATTGAGCAGGACATTCTATGTTGTATGGGGCTAGCCTCAGCCTTGTAAGACATCTCTGGTCCCTATCCACTGAACACCAGTAGTCTCTCCCATTCACTTTAACAGCCTCCCCCAATAAAAGCTTTCACAAATTTCCAGACTGCCCTCTTGAGAACTACTGCCATAAACTTATGATGCCGATGCAAGACAACCTGTGACTAGTCTGAACCCTTTGGAGCAGATGTCTTAGCTATGAGGCTGGTTGCTGAGTTGGTATGCATCCAGCTGGAATATTGAATGCAGTTCCAGAAAGCTTTTTCAAGCTCTGCTCTTCTGCTCTTCTCTCTTTATCAACCTGAGACTTTGCTACGAATAACCTAAGGGTCATTGTGCTAGCTACTATTACTATCATATCCCTCAGGAGATTTGGGTGGAAAAAAGATTGAAACCCAGTGTAATCACCTCACCTTCTAATCCATTAGAATTGGCTGCAGCATACATAACAACCTTATACTTACAAGCACCTAAAATAAAATATGGTAAGATTAATTACTATTAATTAGGTGGAAGACTAAGAATTAATGATATACCAGCCATAGATTTATTCATGAAGCTTTGATTCTATCAAATGCAGAACATAATAGCTAAATTATAAGTATATAAGAATGTTATAAAATATGAATGGAAAGAAATACTTTATACACACATGAATAGGTACATGCAGAAAGCTTTCATTTGGAGAGAGCTTGCTATTTGGAGAGATTATAGGAGCAGTAGGTCTAAAGATACATTCTAGGAAAACAGAATTTTGAGGTAGTTGCAAATTATGGGAGATGTGTTTTTGTCAAGCTACTTACAGGTCAAATTAGCCAAGGTTAAGCTTGTAAGAGAAGCTGAAAGAATGCATATAGTGTTCACAAAGTAAAGCAGATGAGGTACATAGGGGAAATAACCTCTAAGAAGTAACCAGATAATAAAGAAATGTATAAATTTGTTTCCCAAATGTTACATACCAGGAAAAGTAGGAAAAAAACCTCATGGGACAGATGAGAAATGATAAAATTGATTGACACAGGAAACTATATGCACAGTGATAAATCATAAAGCATAGAGGGTTGAGTGGACACTCTGTTATTTGAAATTTGTAATTTATAAATAATGTTTTAATATATATCAAATTTTATATACAGTAGATTTATGAATAGACTGTCTCTGTTCTTTCAATTTTATCTCTACCTTTAATACATAATTTTGGCCATTGTTTTTGAAGAATTGCTTTTTTATAAGGATCATCTCTTAATGGGAATGTAGTTAAGATCGTTGATCTGTTTTGTGTTTAAGAATACTGTACAGGTAAGATCCCATAGATTATTGGAACAGTTATTAGAACATAGTAGATAATACCAAACTTAGTGAGTCTCAGTTTCTATTCAGTGGGTCAAGAAAAGAATAGCTTTTGGACTCTTTTGATTTCCTGTAGGTTAGTTACACATACTGCAATTAGGAGGTAGTCACATTTATTAGAAAACATTAAAAATTACTATTTTCCTTTTGCTGAAGAGGGGTGATGAATGTCTCCATTATAAGGATAAAGCTGTTGAAAATGGGGACAGTTTATACCTTATTTCTTCTTCTTTTATAGGTTTTAAAACGACCAGAATATTTTGGGAAGTTTGGTAAAATACATAAAGTTGTCATCAATAATAGCACATCATATGCAGGCTCACAGGTAACTAATTTTAGGGAATTTTGCCTTTCCTCCCTATGGTCTGGGCTTGACCTGCGCTGTTCCAAAGGAAACTTTGCTCTTTGTGATTAGAAAGCTTGAGGGACAAGGACTTAAGCAGTGTAGTGACCTCTGTTGGTGGGGTGGGGGATTTTTTTGGTGCTTACAGTTGATATAATAAGAGGGAAATAGTAAAACAAACATTTAGTAATGGAGTGAAGGGGAGGGGAAGGTGAGTCTGTTATCAAGCAATATGATAATTAGATGATGATTAGATAATGATTTCTAATCTGTAATATTTTCAGGTATTGAAAACTTAATAGTGTCTTTCTTATGCTGATGTTATCAGATAGTTCTCCAGATTGCATTTATTTTTGAGAACATAATTTGACACAGCCTTTAAATCTTGTTTTTAAATCTAAATTTTAATTTTTTATAACCTTGATGAGCCTGTCAAATGACTTTTTAAAAAAATAAATGCCAAGCCAAAGTAATATTTTATTCACATATATTACAGTGTTCTTAAAATCAGATAAAATTCATTGAGCATGATTACTTTGAAATGAGCTAGTTTAGTATTTAATTAAAATTGCTATTACTACTAATTATTGTCATTAGCAATAGTAATCGTCAAGGTCTTTAGAATTCCCTAGGTTGCAACAGAATTTTTTTTAGTATTGTTTAATTTGAGGCTAATAACAGTGGAATGGGATCTTTTCACTTTAGGGTCCAAGTGCCAGTGCTTATGTAACCTATATCCGGTCAGAAGATGCTCTCAGAGCCATACAGTGTGTCAACAATGTGGTAGTAGATGGCAGAACACTTAAGGTAATATAGTGCTCTTGATTCTTTTTTTTTTTTTTTTAAGGGAGAAGAGATAAAATATAGTAAGTAGAGGAGAATCGAGCATTTATATATTAAATTTGACAGTTAATTTGAAGAGTCTACCTTAGGGTTCCATACCATTTATTATAGCTACTTTGTTTACTGCTGATTTCTGTAGGGTCCTGTTTTACCAGGTAGGAATAAACACATTCATTTTTAGGGGATAATCTTTTAAAATATCATATTTTTACATAAATCTTATTTTGTGAAAATAGAACCATTATTTTCATCAGAAATATGTAGACGTTCTGATCTTTTGTCCTTAAAATATGGACATTGATTCAGGTTTGAGTGAAGAGTCCCACTAAACAAAGCTTTACTCTCAATGAAAGAAGGATGGCATAATTAGAAAAAGAAATTTGTCTAATCACTCATAACAGGGAACAGATTTTTTTTTAAATCTACTCTCCTGATATCTAGGGAAGATTTGGGTGTTCAAGTTTTGAATACCGTAGACAGGTTTTTTTTTTTTTTTAGTTTTCCAAATGAGCGTCATCTATAATAAATCCTGCTAATAATAGTTCTCTAGTATTTGCAGCCGTACTTTTTGTTTTGTCATGTTAGTGCCTCATTTTAGGTGATGTGAAAACACTAAACATGGAGATTCTCATTGTGTTGTCAGTTCACGTTGAGTCTTCTTTTCCTTTACCCCTCTTCCTCCCGCAGGCCTCTCTAGGTACAACAAAATACTGCAGTTACTTCTTAAAGAATATGCAGTGTCCAAAACCCGACTGCATGTATCTTCATGAATTGGGGGATGAGGCGGCCAGCTTCACAAAAGAGGAAATGCAGGTAGTAAAGTCATATGAATTATCAACTTTACAGAAAAGGGAGTATTTTTTTTATTAGTTAAAATTGCAAAAGCAAAAACTAAGGACTTGATTTTGTAAAAACTGATTTTACTTTAAAGTAGCATTTTCCAAACAGTGTTTAATGGAAGGTCAGTTCTGCAGGATATTGTTACAATAACAGTAGGTCTGTGGTCAGTTAAGTTTGAAATGCTAAATTAATGAAGATGAACAGGTTTCTTTGCTTTAAGACTTCCTCAGAGTCCTTAATATGCTAATACGTATCCTTGAAGGTAATTTACAACCAGAACTTAGTTGACCAGAAAAACACTTTGGGAAATGCTATTTTAAGGGGAATGTCCACAAAATGAAAGCTAAATGGGATATTGTAATTATTTGTTAAACTAATCTATACTCTTTACAGAGCTTGCTAGAAAATAATATTCTGTCAAAAGATACTGATAAACTAATATTATTTTTATAAAATTATTCTCTCCCTGAAAGTGTCCACTGAGTCAGTATCCTATAAAGGGTGAATTGACGGCTTAATATCCTATGTTCTTTTTTACATTTCCTCTTCTCCTGTCTCCTTTCAATTTGTAGTATAAACATGCCTTAACAAGTAAAAATGTTGACCATACGACATATTAAATGAGGATTATACCAAAGCACAATGCTGCACTTCCCTATTGTAGATGAGGACTTCAGATTGTTGCTGTGGACTTTTCAGGAATACTTCTCATTTAGAAGGTGGGGGGCATTCATTGCTACCTTTCATTCTCCAGGTCAAACTAGAGAAAGTCTGGTAGGGGCTCCGTTAAGAAAAGATTGTTAAATGGAGTATTACCTTTTTTTGACTTGGAGCTAGTACAGATTAAATCCCATTATAATAAATACATTGGAGTTTCTTGACAGTGTGGTCTTTATGATTCAAAAACAATGTTAAAATAAGGTCTATCTGATATTTAATAAGGACAGATGACTTACTGATTTCTTAATAAATGCTTTTTTATTTTGTTTTTTTGTTGTTGTTGTGTTTTGGATGAAACCCTCTTGAATGAAATCTAAGGTAGAACCATTTCAAACTAAATTGTATCTAATAGAGGGTATACTTTATTCATATTTTCTGTCAGTTTCTGTATATCACAATTTCCAAGTCCCACCAAGTTGATCTCATTTAAAGTAGTATTAAACAATAAAATAAAATGTATAGGTAGTCCTTTGGAACTTGTTTGTAATGGGATTTAACCTGTCTTTATGAACTGCCCCTGTAGAGTCGTTTTAATATCAAGTTGAGCTCTTCGTGGCTTTCCACACATATTAGTGAAAGCCATATCTCCTGAAGAATTGATTCCAGAAATAATTTTCGAGACTTCTCATGTTTTAAAAATGTAAATTTCATATCTAAATGTATTTAAAAAAAAATAATTTAAAACTCATTTCATGATGTTGTCCTGAATTTATCTTGCTCTTTACCTGAGTTTAAAATTACTTTAAAAGGGGATTATTTTTGTTGTTGTTTAAACACTTTCTCAATGTAGAAAAGAAATTTGAATACTTTTATGGCAAAAATCAGAAAATCTTTTCTTGTTACTGCGTAACTCAAAATTTAGTGCCATAGGAAATATTTATAGGTCCAAGTGAAACAAGCAAGTGGCCTCTCAGAACAGGGAACGATGCATTGTGCAGTATATATGATACAATTATGCTCAATTAAATGCAATTGCCCTTGTTATTGTTTTGGTTTGTTCTGTTTTGGCTTTGTTGCATAACATCTATTTAGACCATAATTTTAAAAAATTAACATATCTGAAGGTAAGTAAAAATATTCTTCCAGTCATGATATATGTGCAAATAGTAAAATGTTAGTCAAAGTAATTTCATTATCATTTATTTTTGTGTCTTATTAGCTTCCACAGGCAATCTTTGACTAATTTTTCCCATAATGTTTGTGACATTGCCTTTTGATATACATCTACCCAGCTAGAGTAAGCACAGCCTGCTCTTGTGTATAGAGCAGAGATGGGCAAACTTTTTCTGTAAAGGGCCAGTTAGTAAATATTTTAGGGTTTCTGAGCTATGTATGTAGTTTTCTGTTACAACTACTTCACTCTGCCTCTGCTACACTACTGCACTCTGCCTTTGTAGCAGAATGGCAGCCAAATACAGTATGTAAATGAGTAGCATGACAGTGTTCCAGTAAAACTTTATTTACAAAAACAGGCAACTGGCTGTAAATTGCTGACCCTGGGTCTAGAGTTTAAAATACATTCATTTTTATTTTACTTTTGATAACTACAGAGAAAGAAAAGAGAAAGTAAAAACTAATTAATGCAAGTTTTACTTAGTGTCAAGATAATGAAGAATATAGTAAAACTGTTCATCTGTGTATTACTTCAACTGTTAATCTCCAAATTAAAAAGGAGGTCATTTGATGAATTTTTGCTGCTTTTCAGAAAACTCAGTAATGACTTGTTACAAGACTTAATACTTACATGAAAGACTTGGAAGTAGGTTTAAAGTGGACCTTACACTTTTTGAGCTAGCGAAATGTTCTCGCCTTATTATGCTTTTCTATACAATAAGTGGGTTGATGAAATGCCTTAATTTATGGGGTATATATCATTAATTTTGTTGGAATGACTTTCATTGATCTAGAAGTTTTGTTGTAACCTCACAGACTTCTCTTATTTTATTTAAAAATTTATTTAAATTTTATTTAATGTTTTATTTAAAAATATCTTGTTTTATTTAGAATATGTTTAATAAGAAGATTATTCAGTATTTTATACCAGCCATTTTGTGAATCCCACTGCAGTTTTAATTTCTTTCATTAGGCAGGTAAACACCAAGAATATGAACAGAAGCTACTTCAAGAGTTATATAAATTAAATCCCAATTTTCTTCAGCTATCTACGGGTTCAGTTGATAAAAATAAGAACAAAGTGACACCACTGCAGAGGTATGATACGTAAGTATTGATATTAATATAGTCAGACATCTTACCTTCTTATCAGTTGATCTCTTCATTTTAGATCTTTTCAGGCAAAAGCCTTGTTGACAAGGTCTGTCATTTATGCAGAATGGTTTAGTTATATGGGAAATGTTGAGTCACAATTTCTGGGTTTGAATGTTTGCTGCCTACTGTTCCCTGGTAACACTTCAGACTAGCTTTTTGATGAGTTCACCTTTTGCAGTGATTCGCAGACTACTCTGAGCCCAGGGAATACTTTCCTTATTAAAGAAAAAATTAAGGGATTTTAGGTATTAAAAGGCTCTGATGACCTAATTGAGGTTCCCCCTAATTATATCAAGGATATAATTACTGTATATAAATACTATAAAAGGGAAAGCAGGAGTTATCTGAAGGAAGCCTTGTGTGTTGGGGACACAAATATTCAAGGATATCTAGTTCCAGGAATCACTTAAGTCTTTTATATCCCGTAAATTAAGGGAGTATCCCATATTCAGAATCTTATGCATCTTGGAAGACCAGGCATCTCCTGTCATCCACCCCAGCATGGTTTTGGGTAAACTATATTGTGCCAGTGCATAAGTAAATTTATAGTCTTCAGTAGAGAGTCTCATTGTGATATAGTGATTTTCATAACTTAGATTATATTTTGTTATGGCCTGTCAGAAAAGCATATACTTAATAAATATAATAATTTGCGAATTTTATTCTATCCTGGACTTTCTTTAAATTTGATTAGTTTGTTTTTTTTTTTTTTTTTTTTTTGAGATGGAGTTTCGCTCTTGTTACCCAGGCTGGAGTGCAATGGCACGATCTCGGCTCACCGCAACCTCCGCCTCCTGGGTTCAGGCAATTCTCCTGCCTCAGCCTCCTGAGTAGCTGGGATTACAGGCACGCACCACCATGCCCAGCTAATTTTTTGTATTTTTGGTAGAGACGGGGTTTCACTATGTTGACCAGGATGGTCTCGATCTCTTGACCTCGTGATCCACCCGCCTCAGCCTCCGAAAGTGCTGGGATTACAGGCTTGAGCCACCGCGCCCGGCAGGAACTATTTTTAAATGTACCTGATAATAACTACATAGATTATTATCTGAGTCAGTTTCTTCAAAAACACATTATTGTGTTTAAATTTTGAAGTCTGTGTTTATTCATTTGGATAGTAAAATTATTTAGATTATTAAATACTAATTATACACATACATTTATGCATATGTGTATGTAAATATAAATATATAAAATAGACCACAAAGCAAAACGTAAAGTTATTGTATAGTAAACTATGTAAAGTTTGTTTATATCAAAGCTAAAAATAAAAACTAAGTCAAAACAGATCTTTCTGGTTTGACAAACTTTGATCTTCTCCTTTAATCATTTGTACCCACCCTTTTCTAGCCCTGTATAGTTATTTTATGACAAACCATGTGCTATTACTTACCTTATTGGTTGCCACCTCTGTAGTGGTTGGTATAAGAATGAAGTTATTGTAGTAAACAGTGGTTTTTAACATTTATGCACATCATTGTTTGTATTAAAAATGTTGTCATTCTAATTTAAGTCATTTTCTGGGTTTATAGCCCCTAGTGACTTCAGAGCAGAAATTTAAAATTGAGATGATCTCTTTGAGATAACATTTGTTATTTTTTAATATAAAGCTAATATGTTTTTATCCAAGGAAATGTGAAAAATTTATGAAAGCATACAGAATAAAATAAATATTGCATATGATCTCAGTACCCAGAGCTTTTCACTGAAAGTGATTTGTGTACAGCATGCCCTTCAATAACATCATTTCATTCAGTGTTGTTTTGTTATAATGTTGATGAGAAAAAAAATTAATTCCCAGCTAGGAGCACTGCTTCTGTGGACTTTGCATGTTCCCCCATGCCTGCAGGGGTTTTCTCTGGGTTTCCTCCCACATCCCAAAGCTGTGCACGTTAAGTGAATTGACATGTCCAGATTGTCCAGACTGTGAGTGAGTATGAGTGTTTATGTGTGTGAGGACACCTTGGCAATGTCGGCTCCTGCCTTGCCCTCTGATTTCCTAGGATAGGCCCTGCCACCTGCAACCCTAAGGAGGTTGGAAGATGAATGAATGAATAAATAGAAATTATTGTAAAACATAAAATTTTAAAGTATTATTTATTTTCTTATACACTGATTTCTTGCATTGTGTATTTTCTTAGTCTTTTTTCTTCTTGTGAATGCAAATGTACCATTTTACACTAAGTACCTTGGTTTGTTACATTTGAAAACATAATACACATTATTATGAATAATCTCCCCATGTCACTAAAACATAATTTTGATGGCTACGTAGTATTTCATTATATGTTCATATTTTAAATGTATTAAGCCAGTCTTCTGCTATTGTATGTTATGTTGACTTTGGTGATATTATTTATAACACTGTGATGAACATCTTTACATATAAATGTTAATCATATATTATAATCATATTATAATATATAAATAACTATAGCTTTGATTGTTCCTGAAAGTAGAACTGCTGAGTCAGAGTACCTATTTCCTTGGCTTGAGTATTGTTTTTCCTTCTGCATACTTTCCAATTTGATTTTTTAAAAAAGCCATCTCATTTTAACTTGTATTTGATTAACTGAGTGAACTTTTTATGCACTGCGAGTTTATATGTTGACCATGTTTTATTTGTGTGTTTAAAAGTTTTATATGAGTTTAGAGATCTGAACTTCCCCAGTCAGTTGATCAATTATTTGTGTTTCAAGATACATTTAATTTATAAATCAGCTTTGGAAGAATTTATGTTTTATGACACTGAGACCAGGTGTGGTGGCACATGCCTATAATCCCACCACTTTGTGAGGCCAAGACAGAGGATCACCTCAGGCCAGGAGTTCAAGAGCAGCCAGGGCAACAAAGCAAGACCCCTGTCTCTACAACAAAAACAAAAACAAAACATTGAGTCCTCCCAGCCATTAACATAGCATATCCCTCTTGTGCCTTTCAGGAAAGATTTTCTTTTTCCTCTTTTATTGTATTGGATCTCCCTACCTCTATTTGAAAAATCCTTAGGCTAAAAAATGAAAAAATAGTGTTAGACCAGTAGCACTAACAGGTGTTCTTACCGCATACTTTACTTTTATGGGGATATCTCTAGTGTTTTATTTACTCTTTAAGGACGATTTTGATCATTTACTTGAGATAAGTGTTTATAATCACAATATAAAATACCTTGTTATTCCTAATTTATTGAGCCTTTTTTTCTTTAAATTGGAAATGAATATTGGAATTTACCAAAAGTCTCTTTGACATTTATAACAAGTAGACAAGTAGTTAGCTTTTACTGTGTTTAATCCATTCTTGCATTGCTATAAAGAAATACTTGAGACTGTATAATTTATAAAGAGAAGAGATTCAGTTGGCTCACAGTTCTGCAGGCTATACAAGCATGGTGCCAACATCACTTGGCTCCTGGGCAAAGCGAGAGGTAGGCACATCATACAGTGGAAAGCAAGAGGGAGGGGTTGGGGGGAAGGTACCACACACTTTTAAATGACCAGATATCCTGTGAACTCAGAGCAAGAGCTCACTCATCACCAAGGGGAGAGCCCAAGCCATTCATGCGGGATCCACCCCCATGATCCCAAACCTCCCATCAGGCCCCATCTCCAACATCGGAGATTACAGTGTAACATGGGATTTGGTGGGGACATACATTCAAACTACATCATTTACTTATTTTTGTGACCAGTTATTAATAGATTTACTAATATTTTATTTACTTTGCCTTTATATAAAGTATAGTCAGGTAGTCCATAGAGCACATTCATAACTGTGTTGATAGCAGGAGAATGTCTAGGAGCCACAAGTTGTAAAGGAGGATAACGGGAGGAAAAGAGGAAATATAAAACAAGTAAACAAATAATAATACTGCCCAAAGCCAGTGCTACTGAACCTCAGCTGGGACCAGAATAAAAAAAAATTTTTTTTGAGATAGATTCTTGCAGTCACCCAGGCTGAAGTGCAGTGGTGTGATCATATCTCACTGCAGTTTTGACCTCTCAGGCTCTAATGATCCTCCCACCTCAGCCTCCTGAGTAGCTGGGACTACAGGTGCACACCACCACACCCAGTTAATTTTTCTATTTTTTTTGTAGAAATGGGATTTCGCCATGTTGCCCAGGCTGGTCTCAAACTCCTGGGCTCAAGCGATCCACTCACCTTTGCCTCCCAAAGTGCTGGGATTACAGGTATGAGCCACTATGCTTGGCCAGAATGAATTTTGACATAGGTGTACATGCTTTGCATAAGTGCATGATATAGAAACTTTTTTGTGTGTGCTGAGGTAGGGGTGGTTTTCTGTTTTAATGCAGTTGCACAAGTTTATTAAGTGACAATTAATGGCCCAAGTTACAGAGAGTAAGCCTTTGGCTGACTGTCAGTCATATTGAAGGTCTCCTTTGATCTCTACTTCCACATTGCGATCACCCAGGGCAGGCATACAGCGGCAGTAGGTAGTAGGGATGAGTTTGTAGGTAAGATTTCTTCTCACAGGAAAGACTTGCCAAGTTAGTGTGATGAGCAGTGTAACTCTTTCAAAGGTCCTACCCAAGAGATAGGTTTCTTTTTCGTCAAAGTAAGTTAAGACTTAAAACTTCCTAGGAAAAAAAGAAACTCAAAGAAGGGTTTCATTTTCACATTTCTTGGCATTCCTAGATAGTGGGTAGCAGTTTTACAGGAAGAATTGCAAGAAAGCAAGGGCTGGAACCTTGTAGATTGAGACCCTAAGCTTAAAACGTGATTTTCTCTTATTTTCAATTAAACCAGAGTACAAATCTTAAGAGTACCATAGCTATTAATCCTCACTGAACTCTGACATTGTCCCACTAACATATGTGTTAGTAAGTGAATTTTTCTATATTTTATTCCTGTTTCACCTAGTGAGCAGAAAATTCTAAAAAAGGAATTTGTCATCTGTTCCCCTTCATTATTATGAATTTGAGAGTATATCAGTCATAATGAGTTTTAAACTATATATGTGGATTGAATAAGTTGCTTTGAAATGATGAATACAAGTAATGAGAGAGGGAAGTGATGAAGCCTTGCAGTAATGATGCTTAAGGACTGGATATTTTATTGTTTTTTAAGTTTGGGGCTTTGAAATATCTTCATTTAGATTGAGATGCTATTTAAGTACCAACTGTGAAAGGAATAGTAACTAGGTAGGCTGCTGTGCCCAAGACAGTGAGCAGGCCTAGTTACAAGAATTATGGGGTATGCAGATCACTCATTGTAAATGGTTATGACTTGATATTGTGGCTGAAACAAGCCATCGCTGAGGAAATGGTGATGTTCAGCTTTAGACTTAGGTGGAAGGAGGGTGGAATAAAAGTTTTGAGTTCATTTAATATCCTCAGTAGGCTTGTGTGGTATATATTGCTTTCTTACTGAGGGTAAAAATACCAAGTCTCAGAGAGTTTAAACAGTTTACCAGTATCCCACACAAATAAGCGGTAGACAATACTCTGACCAAAGTCTCTGTCACTTTAAAGCCCAAGCTCGCCTCATTCTCCCACTCTTCAGTCTACAAGATATAAAATTCTTAACAGCAACCCTTAGAAAAACTTTTTAAAACATAAATTAAATTCATTTAAATGAAACCATGCCATAACTGTATGTAGTTTCATCTTGAAAATCTCTGGTGCTTGAGGCTTATTACCTTAAGACAGATACAGTGGATGGATTGTAAATTCCAAGGAATTGATGTTATTTTTAGCAAAACTTTCCCTGAGCCACAGATTGGTGGCAGTAATGAATTAGCTAGAGAAAGGGTGAAAGGGAAACTTCTATAAGAATTTATCAATTTTTATTACATCTGAGAAGGAGTATACATCTTTTAAAATAAAAATACAGCTATATTCTTACCAAAAATCAAGTATAATCTCTGATATACTAAAGGTATAGTTAAAATACCTTATTCAGCAGAATGGGAGTGGTCACTGCATGAATTCTGTTCTCATACCCTGACATTTAGAAAAGGTGTGGTTCATAGATTTGTAGAAAAAAGTCTCAAATAGAGATTGTTAGATTATGAATAGGCCTAAGGATATTTGTGAACACTGAAATTTTTTGAAGAATTTTGCATGTGTGCACATTTTTGTTGAGTGAGGACTGACCTAAAAATAATTATCAATTAAATGATGGTATAAAGGGCACTGGTCTGTTGATAACCTATAGATAGATTAGGGGTGAATTCAGGAGTGGAATAAAGCAGTAATTCTCAAAGTATGGCCAGGAGCCATGAGAAATGGACTAGTAAATTAAGTGAGTTAAAGGTTGCTAAGATTTTTATATTTTCATTAAAATCAGTGTATTACTAGATTTTTCTGAGTTTATATATCTCAGAATCTTCCGTTTTTCTCTTGAAAAGTTTTCTTCCTATGTTATATTTGGCTGTATACAGAGTTAGTTTACATATGCATATACAGTGGAAAACTAATAAGTGAACTGGGGTATCTTGCCCCACTTAAGTCGAATATAGTCAAAAAAGAATTAGAACCACTTGTCTAAAGTATTTGTCCCAGAGGATGGGGTGGAATGAGTGTGTGTGGGAGGAACACTTAGAGATAGGGTTGTGTTTGCCCTTATTTCCCAGAATAAAAGTGAAGCAAGTGAGAAGCTGTGTGTTTAGGTTTAACTTAAATCTTTTAAAAAGATTAAGTGTATTACTGAAATACAAAATTAAAATAAGTGGAGACTTGCTGTTTTTGAAAGGTTACCACATTTTGTGATATGTTTAGGATAGTAGATGTCCATATTTCAACTTTATTATTAACAACTAATGCTCTGTACTTACTAATAGTTACCAAAACATTTATTTTCATTCATGTTAAGTAGGTCATGGGGTTATGAGGGAATTCTAATTAAAATCATATTTACATAACTACAATTATTCTAGGTTTAATGAGGCATATTTTCTTGCCCTTTTATTTTTTTGTTTTTAAATTTATTCTAAAGAGACAGGATCTTGCTGTGTTGCCCAGGCTGGCCTCTAATTCCTGAGCTCAAGTGATCCTCCTTTCTCAGCTTCCTGAGTAACTGGAACTATAGGCACATGCTGCTGCACCCAGCTTCTTGCTCTGCTAATAGCTAATTATGCCACTTAGATATGGCCATGTTTTAGTAGCAAAGTAATACTTCAGATGTTTATGTATATTTGAAGCCTGTGTCAAAGTATATTCTGTAAAGGCAAGTTTTACCTGTTGATAACTTGAATATATTCTTTGTGTTTGCAAGTGTTTAAAAATATCTCAGAATTACTTAGGGACTCTGATAAACAGGAAAATTAAGATAGATACTTTGAAATGAATATAGATAGGAGTATTTAATTTAGAAGCAAAATGAATATTTATTTATATAGATAGTAACCTGACAGCGAAATTTGGAAATGTCTGTTATATTGACTTTTATCCTTATGTAAATTTTATGTTTAAAATGTAAGTAAATTTTATCTTATGTTTAAAATGTAAGTGAAAATTAATAAATCACTTGGACTATTTTTCTTCTGCATTTGGTAAGCAGAAGAACCAATTCTGCTAACATTTTTGTTAGTCCACGCCCATCCTTGAAAATGTTTTTTCTTTGATTCTTCTATTGTATAATTGGTTTATGTTGCAAATTTTTAAAAGCAATCATGAGACTATGTTTAGTAATTTGGTTGGCATCACCATTACAGAAGTAGTAAAAGAAAGTAAAATTCAAGCATTACCTTAGGGGCAAGTTAGAACAAAGCAAAACTTGGCTGAACATCCACAGATCCAAACTGAGACTCAGCTGTGTCAGTGACTACCTGTTTGCTGACAGTCTTTAATTTGATTTTTTTAATCTGTAAAACAAGGTATTTACATTTGATTTTAATGATTCCTTCTACTTGTGAAATCTAATAATTTAAGAGACTTTGAGGAGTCTTGATGCCTTTTCATTGTGTTCCTCTTCTCTGTTGCAGTGATCATCAAATGCCAGACACCTCAATTTAGACTAATTGAATCAGAATTCCCAGTGTTGCAGTCTGGATATATACTTTTTACTTTAAATAAATAAATATGTATATATTTTGCGTGTGTATGTATTTTAAAAAGCTCTGTCACACTTTTGGGTTAATTTACAAATATTTGCTCCTAAGAAATCTGTAATCTCATCCAGGTGCTGTGGCTCACACCTGAATCCCAGCACCTGGGGAGGCCAAAGCTGGTGGATCACTTGAGGCCAGGAGGTTGAGACCAGCCAGGCCAACATGGCGAAACCCTGCCTCTACTAAAAATACAAAAATTAGCTGGGCATGGTGGCACACACCTGTAATCCCAGCTACTTGGGAGGCTGAAGCACAAGAATCACTTGCATCCGGGTTGTGGAGGTTGCAGTGAGCTGAGATCATGCCACTGAACTCCAGCCTGGGCAGCAGAGCAAGACTGTCTCAAAAAAAAAGATGTAGTTTCACCATGGTTTTTTAAAACAATTTGGGACTGAAACTTAAAAAAAAAAATAGTGAGATCACTTGTATGAAAATTTATGTTTTTGAACTTTTATCTACAGGGATTTATACATACAATATTGCCTTCTTGGAATACCTTGATTGTGTTCTGAGTGTGTTATGAGGCCAGATTTGATATTAGTACTTCTTAGTCCCACTTGAATCTAGTACTTTTCAATGAACTGCATGGTATTTATGGACTTCAATATCTTGATTTCTCCTTCTTTTAGCATCATGACAGTTTCAGTGTATGAGTAAAGTATAGGTGTAGTCAGTCTTCTTAACTCCTAGCCTTTTCAGAGATGATTGTCAACCTCTGTTTTTGTCTCTATCAGTCTTTGTTTTAGTTCAGTTTATATTATCTGCTTTTCTTTGATTATGTCCTTGAGGACAGAATTGATATCTTCAGTTTTCAAACACCTTTCTAGCTTTTTCCCTTACTAGGCAGCTTCTGCCCCACTGCTTTATGCTGTACAAACGGTTTTTTAAAAGAATCTCTCCCATTGAAAATGGAATGAATAACAGAATTTCAGCTTCAAAATGCAAGTAATTTTGTTTAGTTTGGTAGAAAGAGGTTGATTTAAGAAAAGCTGTAGGTTTATTTTTGCTTTTAAATAAAAAGCCCTGTGCAATTTATCTTAGTGCACCCAAATTCTAATATCTGATAACATTTGAACCTGGCAATTTTTGACCAGGGAATAGCTTGTTTCATGGAATAGGTGTCTCTTCATGAGTAAATATGGTATTTATTAAAGTTTTCATTTTCTTAGCAGTTTACCCTCTTGGCACGATAATGGGTGGGTGGATGCTGAAAGTAAAACAAATTTATTAATATGACCACAGCTTAAGCAAACACAGTGCTTAATGGGGAGGGAAGCTCTATATCTGATGCCAGTGGAGTTGTGAGGACTGTGACCTGTTGGTAGTAGTCTCGAGATAACTCTTTTCTCTCTAGCCATTAGAGAAACAAGGAGTTCACATTAATTGGAATTTGTAAATGTACTTTTTCTTTCTATTGGGGTTACCTATGTATTTTCAGGTATTCTTCTATCTTTCTTTTCTTCTTTTCCACTGATAGCTCCACTTATTAATATAATATCAGGTATAACTATAATGACTTGTTATAGCCCACATAGAAAATAAAATAATTTCTAGTTATATCTTTACTCTTAAAGCTTTTCATTTATTTTTCCTTTGTTAGTTATTGTTAAAATAAATTGAGAATAATGTGGTAAAACTGAGTAGAACATAAATTTACTGGTCTCTTGCCATAATCCTGATTTTTCAGCAGCTATTATTGGCTAGATAACACAATCTACAAATTTTTAAACATCTTAGATAAAACTTTCCCAGGTAAAGCATAAAGTATTATGAATCAGTACGTAGGGAAATTGCAGTTAGAATGGTGGACAAGGTGATAAAAGTTATTCTAATTAGTTGTAATCCAGAAACATCCTTAAGATTTATTTTTTATGTAATATTTTCATTTGTTGCCCCAGCCAGTAGCAAGACCTCATTTATATTGAAAATTATTATTTAGTGCTCTTATGGAAACGCTAAATTGGATGGAGGCTAGGAAGGTGAATCAAGATCCAGACACTAGAAATTGTCGATTGTGATATCTTTCTTTTAGCCTTTTATTTCTGTTACTACCTCTTTCTCTCAACTTGAAGCCCTTGTTACCATAGTATTACTGCAAGTTTATCTTGGATTATCACTATTATGTTCCACCACCAAATTAATCTTTCTAAAACACTGCTTATTTAGGTCATTTCTGTGGCCTCTGGAGTGTAACCTATGTTTACCTTTCTGTCCTTACCTTCCATTATTATTTCAGCTATCCCATATATTAGCTAAACTAATTACTTAGCTCTCCCAACACTGTCTCCAACTTTTTGACCCTTGACACAGAAGGTATTCCTACCTTTAATGCTGTTCTTTCCCCTTCCCCTCTTTCTTCTCCTGATGGGTAAATCTTTTTAAGGACCTACTTAAATTTGAACTCCCCTAGGATACTTTCCCTAATTGTCCCACTCGTGGTAGCTTTGCTCTCTTCTAAAGGTTTATGGCATTTTTTTTATTTAAACAGTTCATTTGATAAAAGCACTGGATGATGTTTGTCTGCACTTGTCTTCTCTGTGCACTTATTTCCTTTCCCCAACTTAGTGAATTCAGGGCTATGTCTTTAAACTGTTTGCATTACCCACATTACTTAATATTCATTGATTTGTTGCTATTTTATGAATAGTAAGTAAAAATGCTCTTTAAGTAAATTTCAAATCTGTTTGCTTATAATCAAGAACAAATGGCAATGTCTGCAGAAGATGCACCTGGGATTCAGATTGCGTACTAGCCCTTGTTAGATTTTTTTTTTTTTAGAACAATTAAATATGGTACCAGTAAGTTACCTTTTTGAAAGGGGACTTTGTATATATTTTCAGGAAATAAAATAATTTTAAGAAATTTAAAATCTTAATTTTTTTCCTTACACGTATCAGAACAACACATTTGAGTAATGGTACAGTCATGTACTGCATAACAATGTGTTATTTTGGTCAATAATGGATGGACCACATATACAACAGTGGTCCAATATAATTATAAATAACCTTACATATACAACAGTGGTCCAATATAGTTATAAATAACCTTTTTACTGTACCTTTTCTATTTTTAGATATATTTAGATACACAAATGCTTACCCTTAGGTTACATTTGCCTGCAGTATTCAAAACATGCTATACAGGTTTGCAGCCTAGGAGCACTAGGCACTATATAGCCTCAGTGTGTAGTAGACCATGCCATCTAGGTTTATATAAGTACACACTTTAGTGTTTCCACAATGACAAAATCACCTACCAGCACGTCTCAAAATGTATCCCATCATTAAGTAACACATGACTATTTTTGTTCATGTGCTAAGTTAAATAAAGTTAGTTATAGGAATGATGTCAGTACACTTTTGCAGTGATTATAGAGATTTTATTTTGTCTTTAAGTAAGATAAGATAAAATGGATTTGATGTCAGTGATTCTCTTACTTTACCATGATACTACATTTTCTCTATATGAAAATAAAATGATAATGTTTTTGTTTGAATCAATAGTTTGCACAAATGTGTTTCATTTGTCTCATTTCACATGCCTTCTCTAGGGTTATGATTAGTATATAGAAATATTAAATATATTGCTCTTAAAAATCTACAGAGAATATTCAAGAACTTTTATGCCCTCTGTCAAGCACCTAGAAAAATGTCAGTATTTCAAAAACTGAAAAAGGGAATGTATTTATTATATGCACAAAAATAAATGATAGATTAGACCTTTGATTTATTAATTGTAAGCAATACCTTTTTTCCCCTTATAAGCTATTATTTTACCCATTGTTTTTGGAGCATCCAACTAGAATGTAAGTTCCTAAGGATAGAGATTTTATACAGGTTGAATATCCCTAGTTCAAAATGCCTGGGACCAGAAGCATTTGGAATTTTAGATTTTTTTTTTTCTTTTGGATCTTGGGATACTTGCATTATACTTAGTGGGTGAGCACCCCAAATCTGACAATCTGAAATCTGAAATGCTCTAGTGACCAATTTTCTTTGAGTGTCACATCAGTGTGCAATAAGTTTCAAATTTTGAAGCAGTTCAGATTTTGGATTTTTGGATTTGGGATGCTCAACCTGTACTTCTTTGTGTCCTCACATTTAATGTAATGTTTTACTTCTTAGTACTTCAATAAACGTTTGTTAAGATAGTAAAGTGTCTGGTTTTTTTCAGGTTTTTTTTTTTTTTTTTTTTTTTTTTTGGGCTTTTGAGGAGTTTGTTTTTATTGTCAGAAAATGACTTTAGTCTGATTTTATTTGATTTGTTTTCTTTTTACAGCCCCATTGACAAACCTTCAGATTCTCTCAGTATAGGGAACGGTGATAATTCCCAGCAGGTAAGATTTGGATGCAGTATCAGTTGATTTTATTTGCCATACTCCAAAAGCAAGGTATTCCATGCAGGTGAATTTTCTAAAAATACTTTACTGACACAATCTAAGGACACTTTTGATGGACATCTTTATTAATCGTATTATAATTAGCCTTTTTCTCCAGAATATATAGAGCACAGTTTAACCCTTTTTTAATGACTCAGAATTATCATTATGACCAGATGGTATTATCTTTACAGTCTGATAATGTTATTGGTCTTTTTGACCCTGTGCCAAATGGTCCCAGGCTAGCATGCCTTCTGAGTTCTTGCTTTTTAGAATTGTATTCCTACCACATACTCCCCTTGCTGTTTATTTTAATTTTCTGTTTCAGTCAGTGTATTTGTCCCTAACAGTTTCCCCTCTTATTTCCCTCAAATGACTATCAACTTTGAAATGATGAGCCAGATAAGCTGTTCAAAGTTGAGTCCACTATGAAACTGAATGGAGTGCTGACCTTTAGAGCATGCTTTGTGTCATCTTGTCTTGTTACTCAGGGAACTTTTTTTTTTTTTTTAACTAGTTTTTCACTCCTTGAGTTTCTATGCGTCTTCTTACATTGGTAAAATAAATGTAGTTTAGTCCCTTCCATAAAGAGTAGCCAGTCCTCCACAGTATTTGTGAAAAACTTAGAGATCTAAAATATAATGCTTTTCCAAGCATTTTACTGACACATTTTGTAAAAGAATGTGGAAATCTGTATATCCCCTTGTATATTTTAGTTGCACATTAAAATTTTTTACAGGTTATAAGTAGTTGCAAAGGATGTAATTTCCAGCATATTAGAAATATTAGTATCTGAGAAATATAATGTTTTGATATCTCATGTTTTGATCATAATCATATTTTATTATCCTGTCATCCATTTAAAAAAATACATATGCTCTCCTTTAACAATCAGAAGTTTTACATTATTTTTTTCTGTGAACTAATTTTTCTCTTTCTGTTATTATGGAGTTTTATCTTAATGCAATATAGTTTTTGCTTGAAAAGCATATACTTCTTTCAAAAATAAATATATATTCAAAAATAAATATATATTTTTGAAAGAAGTATATGCTTTTCATATACTGTTTTTTCCATATAAATTTTTGAATTGAAATAAAAATGTTTTTGTGGTCACAGACTTCAAATGCCAATTTTTGTCTTCTGAATTTTATTAGTAATACTGAGGTGACAACATACATAAACGTAGATTTTGATTTTAAAAACCATGAAACATAATTGTTATATTTATGTTTATATAATTATATATAGTAAAATTATATTGGAAATTCATCTTTTAATGAAGAATAGGGCCATTTTTAAATTAGCTTTTATGTATCACTGGATGAATGTTACTTTTTCGTAAAAGTGCAAAGTTTCAGCAGCAATCTAGTCACTTTTTTTATTTTTCTAAGATATAAGTGTTGAGACATTTTGTTCATATAAATAGGTAAATGGAAAAAGGAGTATTATATCAGTATCACTCAAGTCTTTCAATTTCCTCTGAATTAAATACCTAAGAATCATACAAAGATTTATTATGTAAAACATTTTAATGATGTGTTTGGAAACAACTTAATTAGATCTTCCTCTAATTTTCTTGAAAACTATAATATTGAGAATTAGCATGCAAAAGTTATAGTCATTACAGTCAGTTACTCTCTTATCGCCGGTCCATGTACTTCTAATAATTTGTGTTTGGCCTCTGGAAGTTTTCACTCTTGAGCAAATTACTATAATAAGATCCCAGAATGAGAAATATTCTTTTCTTTGTAAAGTGAGAGAAAGTTATAAAAAGAAAGGAGACTCGTTTAGTCTTTTCAGGGAGATTAGTTTTTTTTTTTTTTACAGAGTATATATGTAAGTTAATGATTTAATTGATTCTCTGAAACTCCATGCTTTCGTTAAAAAGTCTTCAAGTACTATAGTTTCCAAAGCACTATTCTAATACAGTTACTTGCAGACCTTTTAATTGTGCCTTATTAAAATGTATAAACATGTAGTTATTGTTTGTTTTCCTTTTTTATTCAGATATCTAACAGTGATACGCCTTCACCACCACCTGGTTTGTCAAAATCCAATCCAGTCATCCCCATCAGTTCATCCAATCACAGTGCGCGGTCCCCTTTTGAAGGGGCAGTAACAGAGTCACAGTCGTTGTTCTCAGACAATTTTCGCCATCCCAACCCTATCCCAAGTGGGCTTCCTCCTTTCCCCAGCTCCCCACAGACATCCAGTGACTGGCCTACAGCACCAGAACCACAAAGCCTCTTCACATCAGGTATATAACAGTAGTACCAAGTATTAGTAATTATGCTCTTAACATATTGTGTACAGATTAACATGAAACTCATTAGTGGATATATTTTTATCTTTTGCCTCTCTTTTCTCTTTTAATAAAAATGTAAACATTTAAACTACATGGAATTAGGTGGTTAGATACATTGTCATATGACCCAGAAATTACTGTTTTAAAAGATTTCTCCAGAAGTGAAGGGTTATATTATTTTCCCAATAGTAAAAACTTATTCTTTGGGAATTTTTATTTTTATTTTTTGGAGATGGAGATCTTGCTCTCTCAACCAGGTTGGAGTATAGTAGCGTGATCTCAGCTCACTGCAGCCTCACACTTTGGGCTTACGTGATCCTCCCACCTCATCCTCCTGGTTAATTTTTAAATTTTTTCTAGAGATGGTCTTGCTATGTTTTCCAGGCTGGTCTTGAACTTCTGGCCTCAAGCGATCTTCCTACCTAGCTTCCAAAGTCCTGGGATTATAGGCATGAACCACTGCACCTGGCAAGGACTTATATTTTTAATTAGATTTGTATTTTTATAGTTACATTTAAGATTTTCCATCCCCAGCTGTCAAAGATGTAAGTTATTTAGTAGTAACATTTATGTTTTGGCATTTTTGAGCCATTTCCATTTTTATCCGTTCTAAATTCTCTCATTAATATGAAAGGTGGCATAAAAATAACATTGACAACAGCACCTATGAAGAAGAAAATTCCAAAAGACTATAAGGGTTAATATAAATACTTTTAAATTAAATTAGGTATTTTCTTAGTATAGAAAGCATATATTTAAAATTATTCGTACTTTGATAAATACATTTATAAAATAAACTTTACTAATTAAAGTCTGTTAAATGATATTTGTTTTGCGGAAATGACTTAGGTTGGATTTGATTATGAATGGTTGAGAGTATAATTTGAGTGTCAAGTAAATTTTTTCCTTTGGTTAGCAAAATCAGTTTATATTATTCAGTTTTTGAAGCTAGTAGCTTAAGAATTAAGTAACTGCTAGAAGTACATAAGGCCTTTTGTAATTATATGATTTTGATGTGCTAAGAAGTCACATAGATTTTACACATACTTAATTTGTAATATGACATGTTTAACTTTCAGTAGTGTGGATACTTTTTTTTTTTCCAGCAGCAGTAGATACTTATTAAGTATGAAAGTGAGCTATGTGTTTGATATTCATCACTATTTTTCTTCCCAACAGAAACAATCCCGGTATCATCCTCTACAGACTGGCAAGCAGCTTTTGGCTTTGGTTCTTCTAAACAACCAGAGGATGACTTGGGTTTTGATCCCTTCGATGTCACTCGAAAAGCCTTAGCAGACCTGATTGAGAAGGAACTGTCCGTTCAAGACCAACCTTCCCTTTCGCCCACATCTCTTCAGAACTCCTCTTCACACACTACAACCGCCAAAGGTTCAGGTTCTGGATTCCTGCATCCTGCTGCACCTACAAATGCCAATTCTCTCAATAGTACCTTTTCAGTCTTGCCCCAGAGGTTTCCTCAATTTCAACAGCACCGAGCGGTTTATAATTCATTCAGTTTTCCAGGCCAGGCAGCCCGCTATCCTTGGATGGCCTTTCCACGCAATAGCATCATGCACTTGAACCACACAGCAAACCCCACCTCAAATAGTAATTTCTTGGACTTGAATCTCCCGCCACAGCACAACACAGGTCTGGGAGGGATCCCTGTAGCAGGTAGGTTCATTTAAAGCCTTTGAGAAGTTTTGAATAACTCATATTTTCAGGTTGTTGGGTGGTTAGGGAAGAAACTTGAATAACAGAGTACTAATGTCTTGGAAATTTCTATGAAATATTAGTCTTTATCATAATCTAAAATATGATTTTCATTAGATGGATGCCTTGTAATATTGAGCTTTATAAGGATGGTGGAGTATTATACTTACTGTTTGGAAGCATTTTACTTAATAGGAGAATTACCAGACTTTCATATGGTTTATAAATGCAAAAAGAAAGAGAAGAAAATGGTCTCTGAAATTATGGTGCTATGAAGGCCTAACACCAAGGTGAAAATTATGATTTTAGATTCTAAAGTAAAATGGTTATAAAAAAATTTTTTTAATGAAAATTAATGAGAGCAAGAGGGATAAAGCCACTCTCTACCTACTTTTGGCAGTTACTTATTTTGACACACATATACACACATCAAAACTGAGCTATAAATAAAGTACTTGAAAACTCTGATGATTAATGTTTTACAAGCATATCATGTCACAGACATGCACCTTTTGTGAAAGAGAAATTGTTCAAGCCAGATCCATATGATCTGCCATGTTTTTATTTCTGGGGAAAAATATGAAATATATGTAAGGTAATATAAGTTTGATGCCAAAATACTTCTGGTTTTGTACTGCTACCCTTGAAGGTTTCAGAACTTTTGGGTTTTAAGATTCTATATAACATTTTTTAGTTGAAGTATCTTGTTAATAGTATTCTCTTTTAACTTTGACTTAGAGATGATGTTTAAAAAAAGTTTGTTCCTCTCCTGATTCTCTCAAGTGAAATATAATCATGATTCTCTCAAGTAGAATATAATAGTTTCTCACTCTGTTAGAATAATTCTTCACATAATTCATACAATTTATTGTTATCCATTGTCATAATCTTTAAGGTATGGCATGGCACAGTATTATCTTAATAGGATGCTTTTATCAGCAGCAAGGCGTTCACTCTTATTTTTAGCAAGGCTGATAGATGAATTTACATAGATCTCTCAAAGTTCTTTATCTCCATTCCCTTTAGGACGAACAACATTTCATGTTCTAGACAAGTAGCTAGGTTAAGAGAGTATAGTTTGTGGCTGTTGACATAATGAAATTAACCGTTGATACAGTGAAGTTAATTTATATAAGCCTGGTAGCACCTAATGCAGTGACTTGCACAATAATGGGACTCATATTTGTTCATTTAACTAAGGTAGTTAGTAGACAACACAGAGTGACATTTTTCAGTCCTCTTCTTCTACGTGATACTTACTTGTGAAACAATGTATTCAGTTCCAAATACTCCTTTTATTTCCTTCCATTCAAGAGAGCATATTAGAATGTAATTTTCTTTCATTTTACTTTGCTTTAATCATTTAGAAATGTATCATTTTAATTACTAGTAGTGTTATCTCATAATTGATTATAGCATTCATTAAAAGTTAAAGTTCACTTCCCCCAAATCATCAAAACATTTAAAAATTAGGCCAATTACAGTGAATATGGGGGTTCTGTTTGCCCATCGATGAACTAGGCCATGTGGGAAATATTAAAGAAGTTTAAGATATGGATACGATTTCCACATACTTTGCCGTATAGCTGAAGACACTAAAATTATGTATGAAAGTGGTAACTATATGTATGGTACTGGAATCTGAGAGATGTCAATGTAGCCTGTAATTCTTGGGGAGGCTTCATTGAAGAAGTAGGATTTGATCCCTACTATCATATCTTAGATTTGGGTTGCAGCAGGGGAAGAGAAAAGGCCCTTTATGTTGATGGAAACCTCCTGAATAAAGGCACAGAGGCAGGAATTAATATGCCATTACACTGAGAAGCAATACAGCTACCTCCTATAACAGGAGATGCTTCTTAAATTGTGTAGATATAATGAATGAGAAGATGAGAAACTCTGACAATGAGGCAAAATGGCATGGACTTGGTATGATAGGAAGTAGGATGCCTTTGTGGGATTCTAGTTATTAGCTGTCTTCTTTCTGTGCTTTTATTTGACTTATTACAGACAACCTTTGATTTTCTTCTAATTTCATAGTCATCATATTATCCCTTAGCACTGAAGAGCAGTTTTAACCCATATATTTCAAACCAATAGTTATTCTGGGAATGCCACACTGGTAATGAGAAATCGCTCATTGGTGAGTTTAGTTGTCCTTGTGTTACTCATTTAAAAGCTTCATCTAAAGTAGATGCTTTATGGAAAAATGTGGCATTAAATCATGGTCCTATCTTTGTGGTTTTTGTTTTGATTTCTAAAATTTTTACCGTATACTCAACCATAGAGTATTAAAACTTTTTTTTGTTTTGTTTTTTTCTGAGATGCTAAAAATGTAGTCACCAACTTTAGGTTCTGAATCATTGTTCTATTTGGTAGGGGGTGGGGAGAGTTTTGGATTTTCAATTTCCGGCTCTGCAGACTTGCTTGGTATTTGAATGGTGACTTACGGTTAAGCTTATTATTAGGTTATTTTTAAGGCTCTGATGACTAGAGAAATTTTAGTTTCAATGTGCCAAAATTTTTATCAAGAGTCTCACACACTCAAATCCTCTCATGGATTATAAATATTTGTTAGATACCTCAGGAAACTGAATGTGCTGAGCCTCAGAGCAGAATAGCTGTTTAATTGTAGCCAGAAGGTTTTCAGTAACTATTAGAAATGACAGAAAGTGAAAATTTGGAAAACTATTTACATCTTAACTATGTCTAATGTGAAGCAATTTAATACCTAGGTAATATCTACAACCCCTACCCCAGTTGTAACTCACTTGCACGTGAGTTGAACTAGTGACAAGGATTCAACTTTGTATCATCTAGCAGTTATCATGATACCTTATACAGGGCAGCTGTCACTAAGTGCTTCAGTAATGGAGAGAGTGCATACTTCTTTCAGTGGGACCTGGTCACCTACATGTCATACAAATAAAATGTCTACATACTATATATTTGTAACTTAAAATTTTATTTTTGGTTTGTTCAGTTAATTATTAAAGATTGATATATCTGAAACCTATCATGGGAAGAACAGTTGCCAGAGGTTTGACAGAAATGCAGCTTCCTTTTTATTTTTTTGGTCTAATTGAAAACTTTTTTTTTGTTTAAAATTAGTAGTTATTTCCTTAGTGAGGTTAAATCTTTTTAGCAGCTTTTGGTTTACTAAGTTTAGAAAGATTTTTGACAGAAATATTCTTGGGGGAAATTTTGATTCATGGGCAGTTGTAAATTCATTCAGATTTTTTTTGTTTATTATTATTGGAACAATGTGCCTTCTCTCTAAAAAGTGATTTACCTTGTCCTAAAAAGTGACTTTATTTTGTCTAATTTCTTCATTTTAGGAATAGCAAAGCTGTGTTCCAGAAAGCTTAAATAATTTGTTGAAGGTCACACATTCAATTAGTAGTGGAATTAGGATAAGAACTTAGATCTCAAATTCAATAATGGAAATATTTTTGCACTACAACGATGATGCCCTCCTTCAGAAATGAAGATCACTGGCATGTGCTTTAACTTGGCTTTCTTCCCGTGGCAGTTGGTTTTTGCTCTCACACACTTGCAGGTCCCTTTTTTATCAACAATCCATTCATGAGTCAAATTGGCCCAGCTGAGGGGTATATGGCCTATTGTTACAAAATAGAATAAAGTTTATCGACTTGATAGCAATCAGTCTCTTTTTTATTCCTCATTAATATCATTTTCTCACCAAGAACTCAAGTCTAAAATTTGCCTTACACAGCCTCATTGCTATGTACTTGGGGTTTATAAAAAACTTTGCCAATTTACTGAAAAACTACAAAATCACCTGTTCTGTGGATTGACAGACTCTTTTTCTGCTTTGTCAGTTACCATTTCAAATGTAATTTTGTAGATTTGTTTTTCAAAAAAAAACTGCCAAGTTGTTTTTATTCCATGATGTTAAAAATTATTTGGAAAACATAAGTCAGTAAGCATTGTTGTTTCAAGATATACCTCAAAAATATTTGAAACTGTTTAGGATTGGATTTTTTTTTTTAAATGTTTTTGTTAATTCAAACTTTACTTATGAGAGGGCATTTTTCTTTAAATTTTCTTTGTTTCTGTATGAACTGTTTTAACAGTGACTTGATTGAATTGAGTCATGTGTGAAACAAGTCACTTGTAGTCAAATAATTATCAATTATAATCAGAAGAACTGATCTCATTCATCTATACTTCTCTGACCCAGAAGTAGTCATCTCATTTTCAGTCAATTGGATCATTTTATTGTTAACATTTTACTATTTTTCAATTACTTCAAAGATAAACTTAAATTTTCAGATGCTGTATGTTAATTTACTGTCAATATTTTTATCTGTTTCATTTTTTTCTAGCACATAATTTATGCAAAAACATGGATTTATAATTTTCCTCTTAAAAATCAGTTTTCACTTCTGTAAATCAAGGTTTAATTTTTTTCACAAAATACTATTAATATTTACCATTTACTAGGAGTACCTATAAGAGGTCCAATTGGCTTGGAAAAGAATGGCTTTCCTGATCTTTTTTTTGGGGGGGTAGTATATTTATAATCTAAATCTATTATATTCTTATCGCTGACACAATATTACTAAGGATATATTTAGAATATAACTACTTTCCAGGTACTTGATACATTTATATTTTAAAATTCATGTCTTGTTTCACACCTGGATTCCAAACATTAAGCATGTATTTTATATATGTAACAGTATTCCAAATATTGAAATCATTTTTAAAGGGACTGTTAACAAATCTAGTCACCCATAACTAGACCATGACTGACTTTTCCACAGGGGAAGAAGAGGTGAAGGTTTCGACCATGCCACTGTCAGCCTCTTCCCATTCATTACAACAAGGACAGCAGCCTACAAGTCTCCACACTACTGTGGCCTGACATCAGAACTGAGAGGAGAGGATTAGACTCTGGGGAGCTTGCATGGGCAACTGGATTTTTGCATGATTCCTTTCTGATTTTGCATTTAATGTATACACCCAAAAGAGACAATATAAACATTCCTTATGCCTACAACTAGCGTGTTACCTCCTAGTTGCTGAAGTATTTCTTCATTAGGCCTTTAACATAATTTATTAGTGTAATAATTTTGGCATTGTTTTTCATGAGTGATACTATTTCTAACTCATAAAAATAAACTTGTAGTACTAAGCTCCCAGGTGAGATTAGCTAGAATTGTTCTTATTTTGGCTCTGTTATTGAAAAATTATACAAAGGTAATGGTAGTTCCTTGTTTTCTGGTTTGTGAAAAAAATGGTAATATCCTAATCTGAAAATTTTGAAAATTAACAAGATAATGTCTATTGTATTCTTTGAATACTTGAGACGAAAGAATACATATAAAACAAAATTGGTGGTGTCGTTTAATGCTCAGGAGGATATTGTCGGCGATTGTTTTAGTTGTCTAGATTTATGTCCTATATTATGCATTATGTGTGTAGAAACTGTTTTGTTCTCTCTATTGCACTTTTGCACTTTCTTTTTGAATGGTTGTTAATTATGCATAGATGGTTGAAAGATAATTATTATAGCCTAAATGCAATATAATCTCTTTTCTAATGCACTGCCTAGTATACCAGGAAATGCCTCAAAAACAGAACTTCAGTTTATAGTCGACTTACCTGAAACTTGAATATGGAGTAAACTTTGTATGTGAGAAGCAACTATAGTAGTGTAACATTGTTACTGAACAAACAATAATTCTGTGGGATATTGTCTTGGAAATTTCATTGCTTAATAATTAAAATGTGATAATAAGATAATATTATAAGTACCTGACCAGAATGAGACTAAGGCAGAAGAGAAGAGATTGGGTGTCCTCTAAAATTAGGCCACCTAAATTGTAACAGGTAATTTTAATCAAGAGAATAGTGGAGTACTTTATTAGGACATAATGTGAAGTGATATTTCTGAAAACACATTTCTTGAAATAGTTTTAAACTGATAATAAAAGAAAAGAAACCGTACTTAGTTCTGGGCAGTGAACAAAAGCTGATTCAGAAAACATGACCATACTCTGCCTAAATGAAGCATCTGGGAAGAAAGGGAAAGTCACACCTCCTCTTGAGATTTTAACCATTGTGATAAAAGGTATGCTTTAATTTGTTGAAGTATGGAAGTGGATAATGTGAATACAAAATAAGAAGCTTAGAGATTGAAAATAATAATAATAGAATATGTCATTAGGAGATGACACTTAAAGTCATGTTGAAGTTGGAGTTTTCAAGGTTACCTCTATATAAAATTACTTTCTATATAATGTGACAAATTAAATGACTTTATCCCAAGGTACAGTGAGGAAAACAAAAATCTATTCTTAGATATCCTTAGATTTGGTTAACTGAGGCTGTAGAAGCAGGTAATTGTCTAGCCATTTAAGTTATTTTTGTAAAATTCTGCATAAATATCAATCTCTAATTTTTATCTAGAAGTGATTTTAAGACATTACAAGAACATTGCCAATTTGGAAAATACCAATAAAATACTTTAGACTTATTAAGCATCAGCCTTTTACTATAGCTTAATTTAATTATGGTTTTCATTTTTGCTGTAAGAGGCCAAGACTTCACTTATGTCTCCTATGGGGCTGATGCTCCTGGGCCTTGTTATTACAACAAAAGCTGGCTCCTTGTAATGATGCTTACTAGCTCAAAGCTTTCTCCAGCCTTCAGCATTAGACTTTCGTTGGATCTTCTTACAAAGCCATAGCAAGTGGTTAGCTCCATTTGCTCCTCGGTGTTGAGAGACATACCTGTTAAATGAGGTTTCTTTCCTTTCTCATTCATAGCCAGTTTGGAAAAATCATCAGGTAGTTTGCCCAGATTTGCCAGAGCCCTAAATAAAATCCCAAAACAATTTCCCTGCCTGCTTCTCCTTCCCATCCCCACTTTTTGGGCAATTAGACTTTAACTTCTGAATTTTTGTGTAGAATGGCTGAACATGATCTTTGACCCACTTTGTAATTCCTAGACCTTCTTTGTAAGCCTTGCTTACCTAGTATTTTAAATATATATTTTAAAAAGCTGAAGTCTTAAAATCATAGTCATAATTAATTTTACACTAAAGCACAGAAGAAATTATACATCACATAAAAGCAGCCACTACTTCACATAGCAAGCAAACTGAAAGCAAAATAGGAGAAGAATGAGAGATTCTTTAAAAGCTTCAGGTTTTTTTGGTTGTTATTAAATTCCTTCATAATGCATCATGTGCAAGGAAAACTTAATATACTTTTACATCATTAACCTTTATAAAGTGACTAGCTTTTCCCTTAAGATAGGAATTTTAAACCTGGAGCCCAGATTTTTGAGAGTACATACAAAATTGTGGGTTTTTGTGCATGTACATATGTCCATTTTTTCTCTGGGGAGAAGATCCATAGTTATTAGATTTGCCAAGGATTTGGTAATACCCTTCTCTTGTGGGGGGAAAAAAAAGAACAGCTGCCTTGAAATGTTTTTAGTGCCACTGTAGGGAATAGAGTCCTGTACTGAATGATTTTAGTTGTGTGATGAATGATAAGTGCCTCTTTATTTCTCTAAGATTCCATTAGAAAATATTTTTCTGACTAATAATGCTTTTCTTTTCATTCTGTTACTGAGTTTTGGTTTTTCACATTTCTTTTGTATATTCTCCCCTTATTTCGACAAAGCATTAATTAAATATTTGAGGACCTATGCTGTATAGTGACTTGAACTAGATCTTGCGAGACCTAAGGTTGAATAAAATACAGACCCTATCATCAAAGATAATTCTAGTGACAATTATATTTCACATTATTTCTATCAGGTTAGCTTTTGATATTTTAATCACAGGAATCACCAAAGCAGTTCAGAGTCATTTTATTATTTATCATCTCTCAGTAACTGCTCTGATAGTGGCAACAAAGGGAATTGAGTACTTATATTTTAAAATTTATGATAATTTGGAGGGGGGTGAAAAAAATCTTAATAGGAAAGACATACATTCATTATCCTACATGTGTGTTAGCTCATGTCTCCTACTCTTAGTATCCTAGGAATTAAGTAAACCCTTCTATGTAGGTATTCCTTTAAAGAAAACAACTTTAATGCATTTTATCTGTACACATTTCCAGTGATATGACTCCTGTTTGTATGGTGGTCCAAGTACTGTGAAGACTGCCAGAGCTCTGGTCTGGTCAGACGCAGGTCCATAGGGAGGTGCTCTCACAGAGGCATTGCCTCAGAAAGACAGAAAGGAACAAATGGCAGTTGCTTTGAAGCCTTACAGTGGCCTAGAGCGGTTGGGGTAGGGCAGTAAGAAAATCAGCTGAGGTATTTGGGTATAGGTAAGCTTGGATAAGTGTGCTTAAAGCCTTGAAAACTAGAAGAAGAGTTTAGTCCTGATGCAAATATGGTCAGTGGTAGAGAACTGTAGGTTCTTGGCAAAACTGTAGCTTGATTGTAGCATTTTAAGAAGAGCAATTGGGCCGGGCACGGTGGCTCAAGCCTGTAATCCCAGCACTTTGGGAGGCCGAGGCGGACGGATCACAAGGTCAAGAGATTGAGACCAGCCTGGCCAACATGGTGAAACCCTGTCTCTACTAAAAATACAAAAATTAGCTGGACGTGGTGGTGTGCACCTGTAGTCCCAGCTACTCGGGAGGCTGAGGCAGCAGGAGAATTGCTTGAACCTGGAGATGGAGATTGCAGTGAGCTGAGATCGTGCCACTGCACTCCAGCCTGGTGACAGAGCAAGACTCTGTCCCAAAAAAAAAAAAAAAAAAAAGCAGTTGGGTAACAGATTTGATTGCAATTAGGACGAGTTAGAAAGTAATTCCAATAACATGCCATTGCTGGCCAGTGCAAGTAAGTTGGCCTAGGCTAGAACAGTAGAGGTTGGAATGGAGAAGAACTATGAATTAAAAATTGGAAAGCATAAGAGCTGAGAAAAGGCCGTCAGATTTGGTTAGATCTCTGGTGATCTTTAAAAATGTAACTTTCTTAGAAAGGTACAGAATGGATTCCCATCTTTTTAGGATTAATGAGGAAAACAATATGCAGCAATCACTGACTATGTAGTCTTAAGGCATTTGACAACAAAGTTGAAAAGAAAAACAAGATTCTAACTAGATGGGTGGTAGATTTTAGAAGGCATTGCTTTAATATAAGGGAAAAGAAGAACCTAAATATTTAAAGGCAGATCATACAGAGCCAATTGAAAGGAAGAGATTGACAGTGCTGAAGAGAAGATAGGCTTATTCAGTAGAGTAACAGATGTCTTCAGGTGGTGGGAAGAGATAAGCTCCTGAGACGAGTATATGGGTTAGCTTAAGAGAGGTGGGCTATATTTTCCTTTGTGATTTGTAAGATCAAGAAGAACCTCGGGAAAGAGATGAGAATTGATGAAAGGTGTCATATCAATCATTATTAAAATGCATTATTGTTTGAAAATGGGGGTAAGTGGAATTGGGAGCCTGTTAAAGAAGGAGATTAAAAAAAAAAGTGTTCTTTGAGAATAAGCCCAGAAATGCATTAGAAATAGTTGCTGTGTAAAGATAAGAGTCAGCTTAAAGATATTTAAAGTTCAAATATATACGGTTTTATATGTTCCTCTGGTTTAGCACAAAGCATCAGGAGTGGAAAAAGCAAATATGGAGAGTTTGGTTAGAAGGGGAAAAAGAAAAAGTCATAGAGATATTCAAGAAGACCACATTGAAATGCATAATCTTGTGCCAAGAAGAGTCCATTAAGGCAGTTTTCTGTGAACAAATGGCGTGAGTGACGCAGAAGGGAGTTGAATGATTTTAGACTTTGATGACGACAAAGAACATCATTAGTGTTGTTAAGGGCATGACAACTAGGAGACTGGTCACTGTGATAACCACTCAATGCTAAATGTTGATGGAGAACCACAGAAAGGAGAGAGCTAGAGGTTGGAAAAAAGCCTAGCTTTTGTAACCCCCTTGTATTCTCTCCTTCAGTCTTTTCATGAGTATGGGAAGCCAAACTATATGAGAGAGAATTGTAGAAAGCATGCAAGTAATTCCATGCATCCGCAGTTGGGCACCTGGAGAATCCTGGGTCAGGTTTTCTGTGAGTTGAAAATGATCAAAGGAAAACTTCCTTCCTCGAAGCAGGTAGGAGGACCAGAAAAAGCTAGGGAAGAGATGAGACAGGTGTAAGTAAGCAAGTCCCAGTAAGTGTGAGGGATTAGTAGAAATGTTATTTATGCTGCGAAAGATTTAGACAGAGGGATTAGGTATGGGATATAATGAGTTTGGTAGTTGAGGAGCCCATATTACAGGTAATGTAGCTTCTGCCAAGCTTACAGGCAAACTGGAAAGCTTTTTTGAACATGGGCTTCCACCTATGACGGGAAAGTATCTCTTCTTACATAGTTGGGTTAGGTCATTCTGCTTTATTCATTTATCAAAAAAGAATTAAAAGTAATGTACTGGGGAAGAGTAGAGAGAAATTAAGAATTTTATTATAACAGGTTTTAAAAATATTTTGATAATTTCCCCCAAAGAGAATGTACTATATGAATAAATAAAATCTACAAATTATTGGGCTAATTTGTTTCTTGTATTTTGTATACTTAGGAGGTGACCTTTCAGGAAGAATTACTGAGGAAGTAGTAGAGTAGGGTGAAGATACTGTATGCAGTCATCCCTAGGTATCTGTAGGGGATTGGTTCCACAAATAGCAAAATTCTTGTATTCTCAAGTTCTTGATATAAGATAGTGTAGTATTTGCATATGACCTATCTGCACATATATGGGAGGCTGTATGTTTTAAATCTCTAGATTACTTCTAATACCTATTGTAATCTAAGTGCTGTGTAAATAGTAATAATAAAACTTGCATGCTTAAGAAACTACACAATTTTTTAAAAAATATATTTGAGGTTAGTTGACTCCACAGATGTAGAAGCCCCAGTTGTCTGGGGCCAACTGTGTGTTGTCGTGTGTTGTTTTTTTCTCCTAGTCAGTTAATAGTAAATATTCCTAGTTTGGAAGCAACCCGAGTTTTCTAATACTAAAATAGTTTTAAACTCACTCCATATATGTCAGCTGAAATACCAACTGTGACATTTAAAAAGGATACTGCTTCCAAGTACAAATCTTGCTTAAGAATACTGTTTGTGAAACCTTGCTGATGGATTGAGAAGCCACTGCTTCTTGGACCTCCTTACCACCCTATGATTTGTTTCTACGAGTTGTAATCAAGCCACCTAACATTGCTGGTCATACTAGCTTTCCACTTCTTAGGGGCTGTTTCCAAAGAATCACTCTTGTTAATTCAAGATCCATTAAGGAGATTCTACTCTGTTTCTTGGTCTTTTAGAGAGTCTTCTCTGGGTTTGAGTTACAGAGAAATTGAATTTAGGTACCTAGAACTGAAAGCAAGCCTAAACAATCTAAGCCACTTGAGAATTGGACTGAAGTACACAGATGTTCCATAAAACAGCTTGAAGTTGTTGACCTTGATAACCAGTTCATTTGCTCCAGGTTCCTCTTGACCACACTTCCTAAGGCAGCTATTGACTTCCCTGTCTTAGCCCGCTTTACCTTTATTCTAAAGGTTCCTGGAAGCTCCAGGCTGACCCTGGAACGTACTGTGCTTATGACAATTTTGTTATTCCAGCTCCTGTTGGGTGCTGAGACCCACTATTGTGCTGTTACAAAGCAACATTCCAAAATGCTTTTTCCTCTCATATAATTTATAAAGCCATTAGTTCACCCCACTACCTTTCTCTCTTTTTTATAGAGATGAAATTCACATAACATACAGTTAATTATTTTAAAGTGTATGATGCAGTGGCCCAGTACCATTCTTTAATTTTCTCAATGATAAAATAGCAGAATAAATAACCTACTCTGCTATAAGAATTTTAGCCTGTTCCTTGTTAATAGCTGCTTCTAGACTCTGTGTTTTACCCAGTAGGCTGAAAGGCAAATGTTAAACCTTAAAATATTCCATATTTCTCCATGGCAGTACTACTACAACTTAAGCTTGTGAATCAAGCGACTTTTACACACCCTTCCAAAAAGGTTAGGGGGTGGGCAATGCAAGGAGCCCTAGGCAAGAGACACTTAAGAGATTTGCTTTTCTGAGTGGTAAAAATATTTAAAGCAACTCTGAATAGTTTTGAAATGCTAGTAATAGTCTTACTGTCTTCATGACATTTAATTAGCATTATGTAAGAAAGAGTTTGTTTAGCAAAGGTAAACCACAAACCTAGCTCTCTGTATGCATGTGTGGTTGAATGTGTGTGTATTTTTACATAAAGCAGTTTTCAGTTAAATCCTCCCCTTAGTGAATGTGGCAGAGGAAGATGTCTCAGGTCATTTCAGTGACCTGTGACCTATGTCTATTCATGTATTCCTGCTGTGTTCTGATTAATTCATATCTTCAGGATAAATTCTGTATTTTTATTGACTTTCTACAATTTTTTTTTATTTTTTATTGAAGGAACCAAAGACTCTGTTTAAATGCAGTAAGGTTGTGATATTGGTGCCCACTTCACCCTGGTCATGTTATTTCTGAACAAGTATTTCATAGCTTTTTCTCATCAAATTCCAATCCCTCTATTAAGATACCCATCAATGACACAGTCTTTGGGAAAATCCAAGGAAAAGATCATTCAAAAATGATTTGTATTGGAATCATGAAACTTCAGAGCTATGAATAAGTAAAGATAACATAGCCTTTAACAATCTTAAAGACCAAGTAATAACAACGATGATAATAAGGCTCCAAAGGATTGAGATTTGTCTATAGTCACATTCTAACAACAATTTAAAGTTTCTTTAGCGTTCACCATGTAATTGTGCTTTCGTGCATGTAACTCATTGGAGGAAAAAACTTTTATTTTTTCTTTCTTTCTTTTTTTTTCCCTACTTTAAAAAAATTTCAGTGTTACAGGAAAAAAACTTTTAAGATTCAGAATCTATCTCTTCTCTAAACATTGTTGTGTCTTACAGTTTAATTATAGTAGTTCTCTCAAGTCAAGGGCTTACAACTGTGAATATCGTTGCAAACAATGAATTTGAAGGCTTTCAAAATGACCACCAGCTGGCAGCTATTGTCATTTCAAAGCTGCCCTTGTAGGTTTTCAGAGCTGCCCTATGTTAAATGTGGCCCAGTGATCTTGGAGTAACTTTAGAAGGGGAAAAAATTGTAACCTTGCAAGTACTCTTAAAATAAACTTACAGTAGCTACATAATTACCAGTGTCAGAACTAAAAGAGTAAAACAGAGGTGGAGTTTAATTTACCCAGGATTTTTCTGCAGTACCAAAGATAATTTAGGGGCCAACACATAACCACTAGATTGGTGACATCTCTAATATTACAGACGGAAAAAACCTTATAGTAATGCACCAAAATGTATTACATACATACTAAAGGTGTGATCTCAGATTCATCTTCGAAGAAGAGCTACCCTGTGCTGCACCATGTAAAGTAATAGCATATCTGCTGATTTTTTTTTTTTTTTTTCCAATCAAGGAAGTTGTTGTTTTCAGCCTAAGGAAACAGGGAGAGCCCCACAGGGATTTAAAGATGATAATGGTATCACCATCTCCAAGAAGAAATGCAAGAAATCTGCAATCAACTTTTGTAACCTAGCACTATTTCTTAATATAGTGAGATCTTGGCTCAAGGACTGCACTAGCATTTACACTCTGATATCAGACTTGCATACTGAAATTATCTATATGGAGCAGAAAGTAGTGATCTAGAACTTTAGTGGGGTGCTCTAAAACATTGTCATGTTATATGTTGGCATTTGCAAGAAGTCTGACAGCTGTTTATTTTTATTTTTTCCTTTGTTACATCTATATGTTTAGTAAGCAGCTAAAGTTAAAAGATTCCCTGGGTTGTGACTTCTTCATCAGCCAAGTAGGAAGTTTTCTCATTGGCCTTAAACTGAGTGTTTGGTTACAGCCATAGTTCCACATAGGTTTTCTCTGTTAAAAATGTAAGTTTCTATTAAAATTAATGATTATGGATTGCTGATACACATATATATATACACACACATATATATACACACATGCCCTACTCCCCCCAATTCCCATTTAGAGTAAGATTTGCTACCAGATATGTGTCTTTTTCCTTCTAAACTCTTAATATTTACTGATTAATCTACCTGTAGTCTTCCCCTGTTTCCAGACAAGTGTAACATATCTTGATTTCTAGTCTGGCCAGTGTTGATAGATGTAAACTCCTAGGACCTCACCTGCATTTTAAATGGTAGGTGACTATTTAATTGAAATGAAGCATATATATATTTTTTTTTTTTGAGATGGAGTTTCGCTTTTGTTACCCAGGCTGGAGTGCAATGGCGCGATCTCGGCTCACTGCAACCTCCGCCTCCTGGGTTCAGGCAATTCTCCTGCCTCAGCCTCCTGAGTAGCTGGGATTACAGGCACGCGCCACCATGCCCAGCTAATTTTTTGTAGTTTTTTTTTTAGTAGAGACGGGGTTTCACCATGTTGACCAGGATGGTCTCGATCTCTTGACCTCGTGATCCACCCGCCTCGGCCCCCCAAAGTGCTGGGATTACAGGCGTGAGCCACCACGCCCGGCCTAAAGCATATTATTAAAATAAGCAAGGATTTTAGATAATCTCCAAATAAACACACAAAGCTCTGCAACCTTTTTTTAAATAACAAGCTTTCAGGTTTTAACTGTTGACTGTTATGAGTCTCTTGATAGCTTGTGTTCACCTCTCTATCCAGCTTCTTTTTCTTTGGACAAAAAAAGTTTCTCCATGTAATTTACCACAGTTAGCAGGGAGGTCATGACTAAATCTTAATGATCTTAATGTATACCACCTGTATGTTTTTCTACTGGATCCCTGATAGGACTGAATTTTCCCTTTTCTTTTCTTTTTTCTTTCTTTTCCATTTGAGACAGGGTTTCACTGTGTTGCCCAGCTTGGAGTTCAGTGGTGTAAACATGGCTCACTACAGCCTTGACCTCACAGCTCAAGTGATCCTCCCATGTCATCCCCTCAAGTAGCTGGGGCTACAGGCACACACCACCACACCTGGCTAATTTTTGTATTCTTTTAGAGACAGGGTTTTGCCTTGTTGCCCAGGCTAGTCTGAAACTCCTAACTAAGCCCAATCCACCCATGTGCCTTGGCCTCCCAAAGTGCTGGGATTACAGGCACAACCGCTCTCCCTCTTAAAAGGAGAGCGATCTCTCCCCATCAGTTTACTGAGTGTTTTCTCAGTCTTTTTGCTCAATTACCAGAGTCAGCAGACCCTCTATCTTCCCAGTAACTATTCTAACTCACTTTTCAGCTTATTCCATACTGGCTTTTGATCCTAAACAAGTCTACTCTTTTTTTTCCCCCCTTCTTCTCTCTCTTTTATTTTTATTTTGTTTGAGACAGGGTCTCTGTCACCCAGGCTGGAGGGCAGTGGCGCAGTGTCAGCTCACTGCAACCTTCGCCTCCCAGATTCAAGTGATTCTCCTGCCTCAGCCGCCCAGGTAGCTGGGATTACGGGTCCATGCCACCATGCCCGGCTAATTTTTATATTTTTAATAGAGATAGGGTTTCGCCTTGTTAGCCAAGCTGATATCGAACTCCCGACCTCAGATGATCCACCTGCCTTGGCCTCCTAAAGTGCTGGGATTATAGGCGTGAGCCACTGTGCCCAGTCTTCTCTCTCTTTTAAATCAAAACAACACATTTAAACAGAAGTCATATTCTGGATTTTGGAGCAGATTGAAGAACGACCATTGCACTGTAAAATTTTGGATCAATAGAGATTTTTGACATTGTAAAACTTGGACATTGTTCAGTTCCCCCAACTTCTAAGGCAATTCTCGTTCTTATAAAAAGTCATTTAACACTTCTCAAAAGTATGACTAAAATTCAAAGTTTTACAAATGTGGTTTTTAATAAATTTTTTTTCAGTAAAATATTGGTTCTAATTCAGTATATAGCTCCGGCATATCTGAAGTAATAATATTGCAGTTTCTGATTTGTATTTGAAAATGTATTCATCTAGTCTTCTTTCTTCTCTTCCTTCTTTTGAAGTAAGATTCAATACTGACTGAGAATTGGTTCTGTCACGATTATCTCTGGCAATCTGTCCCAAATTCAGCTATGAATTATAGCTAAGGATGAACACTTAAATAATTATATACTTAGAATGATTTTTAAACTAAGGCCCCTTGTGATATGATGAGTACATACATTTTTGAATTCAGGGTCTTTTGAAACTGTCTTCCACAGGAGTATCATCTTATAGGTCTAGAAAAGATGTATTCATAATTAAGACTTAATTCTTTGTAGATTGAGATACCATTTGCAATTGAAAACAAAAAAGTTTATATTTCTCCTAATATGTGAATATGTTGTAAGGAGGAATAAAAAGCAAAATAATTTTCTTTTCAAATAGACTTTATTTTTTAGAGCTATTTTAGGTTCACAGCAAAATTGAGTGGAAGGTCCAGAGACTTCTCATTATATTCCCTGCTTCTATCGCATGCACAGTGTTCTTTATTATCAGCACCCCCCAACCAGAGTGGAACATATGTTACAGTTGATGAACCCAATTGATGATCTGGGTGATTAATAGGTGGAACACAGAGAAGTTTCAGGGTCATTTTTAGAAAGTACAGATTAGTTTTAAAACTAATGTAGCTTTTTCAGATTGTCTTCTTTCACTTAGTAATGTACATTTAAGTTTTCCTTAGTCTTATTTTTTAATCACACATTTTACTTAGCTAAAATAGTTAAATTTCAGAATATAAATGCTTATTTTGCTAAACAGACATTTATTTTAAAAACAGTCTGAAAACCTTAATAAATGTCTTTTGGCTTGGGTAACTAGTACAGTTAGAAATAACTCTTAAAGATGTATGCTTGGTCTCTTGTATTGGAAATTTTTTTCAGCATGATGATATCCATCTCCATTTCATTCAGTTTTATAAAATAATGAAGTTATACCATTTCTGAAATATTTTTTCTTCTGAAATTAGATTATCTTTTAATGCCTAAAAAGATACTTTCTAACAATGAAGCTCATAACTGGATTATGAAGAATCTGTTAAGTAAAATGATGTTTCAGAAAAGTGGATAATTGTATTCTTATTTGGGATTTTTGTTATGTTGATTTAAATGCTTAGGATGATTCGACGCTGATAGGAGACATCTTTTAGAAAAAGATAAGACTGACTGATCTTCACTGTTGAAATAAAAGTATGCTGTGTAATCAAATGCAGTAAAGAACTGGGTTTGATGTTTTAAATAACTTTTAGATAACTTGAAAATGTTTTAATTTAGAAAATTATGAACATCAGAAATCTTAGGACTTTCAATCGATATATAAAGGGATTTGCTGTATAGGAAACAAAATACTTTCATCTGAATGAAAGTATTGAAGAGAAGTTTCATCTGAAGAGAAACTTCTGCCCCAATAAAAATATTTTATTGGCACTAAACAATCAAAAGCTATTACAGACTTCATTTGGAATGGCCAGTCCTGAGTGATCTGCTAAGAAATAAGCAGAGCTTCACTTGACTAGCCTTTTAAAAAAAAATGCAGAACAGCATGGTTTTTAGGAGGCTGTTAGAGAAAGTCACAGCATCAAGCTCCAGAGAAAATGGTACAGAGTAGACATGCAATAAATGTTTGTGGAAAGAAAATTGGTGGTTAAGATTGGTGTCAATTCTGGAGGCCTGCAAAGCATGGATTTGTTTTGTGTTAATCTGGACTTTGGGAAGCATTTAGTCAGATTCATTTGCAAATGAGTTATAATTCATTTTTGGTTCTATTCTGGCATTGTGGTGTTCATTGTTAAGATCTTCCACCCTACACATCACCCACTCGCTATGTGATTAATCCTTTTCTTCCTTTTTTTTTTTTTTTTTTTTTTACCTCTGAACTCAGGAAACCTCAGCTCTTGGCTTTTCTGTGTTTTTCCCACACCCCCCGTACACACTCATACACACAGACGTACCTTAAAAAAAAAAATATATATATACTTTTCTTATCTGATTCCTCATTTGTGATACCCATAAATATATAAATATTGATAAATCTTCCATGAAACACATATACACAGTTCAGAAAGTCTCTCCGATATACCTGCTTTTTCAGAATGCTTTGTGTGCACTCCTGAGCTGTTGTAGGAGCTTTGTACTTTGCTAGGTAGGGAGTTCTTTAGGGCAACTTGTAATTGTTAGAAATTTTTTCTCTTGATTAAACCAAAATATTTTACCAATTGTACTTCTTAAGTGGGTTTTGTTAAACACTTGAAGACCACTTGCCTGTTAACTTTTGGATGTAGATCAAACATCATCCTCACTTCTTTAAACCATTCTACACGTAACATGATTTTGAATTCTTTCTTAGTCTTAATTCTCCTTTACAAATATTTTGACTTGACATTGCCTTTCTTAAAATATGAAGCTTACACTTGAATATAATAATCCACATATGATCAGATAATCTCTTTTATTAAAACTTGTCACTAATGCTTGTATTTCCCTTATGTTTACAGACTTTTATAAAATTATCTTGTAGGGTAGTTATCTGCATTTTATAAATGAGAAACAGAGTGATTATCATATGTGATTTGCCTAAGGTCATACAACTGCTAATTTAGACTTTGCACATCTGTTTATATAGTCTTAATGTTACTTTTTTAGACATTCCATTGACCTAGTTGCCATACCAAGTATCATAAGCCTGTTAAGCAAAATCACTAGACCTTTTTCCATACACGCTAATGGTTAGTTAGAGCTTTTCCATTCTGTCCTTTCCAAGTGCATTTTTAAAAATCTAATGTATATCTGTTAAATTGTGTGTGTTGGGATTTGGTATGATTAGAATGTATCTTGTTTGTATATCCCCATCTTATAAGTTTGTCTTATGAAAGAACTATGCGGTTATGAAGTGGTAGATGCATGTTATTAATAACACTATTAATAACATTTGTCAAAGAATGGAAGAATTTTAAGAATAGTTGTAGTTTCCGCTATTCTGTCATCTGTAGAATTGGCTTTCCGTTTGCATATGTAAATGAACTTTATGGGTTTTGTTAAGTATAATGAAAAGCATGGAGTCAAATATAAGCCAAGAGTATTATAGAGACTTAATATAGGCTGACTCAGTATCTCAGGTTCTGTGTAGATTCATCTAAACACTGCTGTTATCCATCTATACTTTACCATGTTATCCCAAAAGGGAACCATCAGCAAATTTTACCAGAAACTGCTGAATTCAAGATATAGTCAAGATATATCATACTTCTGACATCCTAGGAAGCCTATCCAAAGAATAAATTACTTTGATAGAATTTGTTCTTTATGAAAATTCATATTGACTCTCATTGATAACTTTATTCCATTTTTGGGGAGGATTGACAAGCCAGTGGGATGGAAACAGAGCTAGCTACAAAATCTTTGAGTTTAGATGGGCAGCAGAAGGGGAAAGGAAGTGGGTGGTGGGATATACGAGGACTTTTCCAGTGGAAAACAATGTCAGTGAAACCTATCTCCATGACTACTTGTTCAGTTTCAGAATTAAGCTTCCTGTATATTTTAGGTGGAATGGAGCTGAGTTCTAGTCAAAATCCTAAACATTATTTCCCATGAAAAATACGCCCAAACACAAGTAGACAGAACAGTGATTGATAAACCTGTCATATTCATTTCTAAATAAATGAACAAGCCCCAAATCTGCTTTAGACTTTTCTCAACTAATTCTAAGCATGTTGCTTCTAGAGTCTGCCATTTTCTTCATTTCTGGCACTTTTCTAACAGTGGTTTTGTTATCTCACCTGTGAGGATTAAGAACCTGGGATAAAACTCATTTTCAATCTAAAGATTTAAACTCATTTGAATTGAGTAGATGCTTTTGTGATGTCTTTGCATCTCTCCTGACTTAACAGTTCCCTCCTTCACATCACTTAATCTGTCCTTTTGGTTAGAAGATCATGCTCTTACCTAAAGATGGAAGGAGGCAAAATGAACATGGAACTAAATTGCCCTGCCTTTTCTCATGGCTTAATGTGGCAATAAGCTGAGCAGTGGCCTTTCCTAATATTCCCCTTATTCCAAACATAGCTTTGTCTTGCTTTCAGCATTTTTTACTTTCCTCAGATCATATGGATTCTGACTTTAATCCGTAAGAATTATACTTTTTTTTGTGTGTGTGTGAGACTTTTTTTTTTTTTTTTGAGTCAGAGACTCGCTCTATTGCCATGCTGGAATGCAGTGGCACGATCCCAGCTCACTGCAACTTCCGTTTTCTGGTTTCAAGCAATTCTCCTGCCTCAGCCTCCAGAGTAGCTGGGACTACAGGCACGCCCCACGATGCCCGGCTAACTTTCTTTTGTATTTTTAATACAGACAGGGTTTTACCATGTTGGCCAGGATGGTCTTGATCTCTTGACCTCGTGATCCTCCCGCCTTGGCCTCCCAAAGTGCTGGGATTACAGGAGTGAGCCATGGTGCACAGCCCCAGAATTAAACTTTTATATAAAAGTAGGTTATATACTTGTACCTATCTTTTCTAAGCTTTCTTTTCAAATCTAATCCCATCAGATTCTCCTTAACAACTGACTTTAGATTTCCTCTAATTTTCTTTTCCTTATAGAATTACTTATTGCATTGTCAAAATGTCATGTTTTAGCATCTTCTGTGGCCTGCGAATCACTGCTCCCTATAATCACGGGACCACTCCCACCCATCTTTTTTCTGATATTTTCTGGATAGTTGGTTTCTTTAAAAGCCTGGAAGCAGGCCGGGTGCGGTGGCTTAACTCCTGTAATCCCAGCACTTTGGGAGACAGAAGTGGGCAGATCACGAGGTCAGGAGTTCGAGACCAGCCTGACCAACATGGTGAAATCCTGTCTACTAAAAATGCAAAAATTAGCCAGGTGTGGTGGCACTCGCCTGTAATCCCAGGTACTCAGAAGGCTGAGGCAGGAGAATCACTTGAACCTGGGAGGCAGAGGTTGCAGTGAGCAGAGAACACACCATTGCACTCCAGCCTGGGCCGCAGAGCAAGATTCCATCTCAAAAAATAAATAAATAAAAACCTGGAAGCAAAATTTCAGGGTTATGCATTTAGAAAACATAAAGTGCCTACTGAAGTTTAGGCCCAGGCATTGTTTACTACATATAAATGATCAAATCAAGGACCTTTTCCTAGAGGAGCTCAAAGTCTAGTTGTAAAAAGAACATGTAAACAAATTATTGCAGTACACTGTGGTATTTGCAAAATAGCCAGGATACCTGCCATCTAAGAACTCGAGTATAATTACTCTCATTTCTTGCTTCTGTAAATCCTAATATTATGTCACATCCTCCTAAGGTTTCTGTTATTTTTCCAGTAGCCAACCAGTTCTTCTTTGATCAGAATTAAGTCCAGAATAAAAGTTTTCCTCCTTATTTTCACCTTGGAAAAGAGAGAGAATCAGCAAAGAATATTTTATCAGGTTTATTTTCTTCTAGTAGATTTAGACCTCAAAGATGTTAGGGCGGTTGACACCCTCCATGTCTCTGGAATTTTGTCATTTGTTTTGGGGAAGTCATGTTGGGTGAATATTCTGGTGATCTGTGTATCCTCTCCTTATTTTACGTTCCCTTGACCACCTTTGGATCTCCACACAGGACTTTGTTTGCTGTCACTGCTCAGTTTTGTGCTCACTTAAATGCTTCCCTCCAGGTTCTTCTTTGACATTTTACAGATCTTTTATATGGGTCATTTTTGTCCCTTGCCTTCATTTAGTGTTGGTTACATACTCTGTTTCAGGTCTCATCTGATCCAGTCTGTGATGCTACAAAGGGTGTATGTATCTGATTCTTCTTCAAAACAGATTTATAGATCCTTATAGGAGCATTCTAGAAGAGAATAATACACATTATGCAAAACAAAACACATCTACATGTATTCTGAAATGTTCCCACTGTATTTTTTTATTTGCTGCCTGTCTGCCTGTGCATCCCTGTGTTCTCCATGGGATACCCTTTCCCTCTTCCATATCAGCTTCTTTTCTTCTGATGTTTTTTCTTTTTTTTTTTTTTGAGATGAAGTCTCACTCTGTAGCCCAGGCTGGAGTGCAGTGGTACAATCTTGGCTCACTGCAACCTCCACCTCTCCAGTCCCAGTTCAAGCAATTCTCCTGCCTCAGCCTCCACAGCAGCTGGGATTACAGGCACACGCCATCATGCTCAGCTAATTTTTCTTTTTTTAAATTTTTAAATATTTTTCTTAGAGACAGGGTTTCACCATGTTGGCCAGGCTGATCTTAAATTCCTAACCTCGTGATCTGCCCACCTCAGCCTCCCAAAGTGCTAGGATTACAGGCGTGAGGCACAGTGCCAGGCCTTGTTTGATGTTTTCAGATTCACCCTTTATCTTACATGTAGAATGGCCGAATTACTTACTTACTTCTTTATGCTCTACAGGTCTTTGTTCATACTAGAATAGCATTTATTATCCCATGTTGTAGTTGTTTAAACACATTTGCCCTTCCTTTCTATTAGCCCATGAGTCCTGCCCAGGACATGGACTGTTTGATAGCATGCTTGATGGCAAGAACAAATGCTTTGGAGTCAGACTGATTTTAATTGCTGACTGCAACACTTTAGTCTGTAACCTGGGGCAAATTCTTTAAATTGCCAGTGCCTACTCAGCCTTTTCATTTGTAAAATGAAGCTACTACCTAACCTCACTGGATTGTTGATACTAAAGTAGTTGATTACATAAAGTGCATCGTGAGTGAAGGAATAGTGGCTGGGGTAGAATAAGTGATAGAATACATCTTAAAGAATTTTGTTTAATGTCCTGTACACATAATAGAATATTTGTTTTTAATAAAACATTCCTTCTTTAAACAAATTTGATGCATTGGACCTTTAAAAAGTATATTTGCTTGTGTTTTGGCATCTGAAATGCTATTAAAAACATAACATCTTAGTGGCTCATTTCCTTCAGTTTACATGCAGAGAAGCCTCTTGGACCCCAAAACTTACTCCTCCTGCATTCAGAAAGCTTTGCATCTTTTTGGAGAGAACCATCTGTTCACAGCATTATATAGCTATGAATTAAATAGATTTTGTTGGGGAAAGTCACTTTCCAGCTCTTCTCAAGTCGGACCCTCTGGCCTCCAGATATCTCAATGCATGTAAAATTTCTAAGACACTGAGCTACATGCTGAAGTATGTACAGGATGTCCCCATCAGGCTTTTCAGCAGAGTTGAGAGGTGAAGTATGAATACACGTAAGTGTGGACAGTAACTTCAGTGGATGGCTGTACTGCCAAATGAGTGATTCAAACCATAAGTGCTGTCAGGTGGAAGAGACTTTGACTTTTGGAAGATTGAATAAAAACTAACTGAAGAGAAGAAAAAAACATTCTAGATAAGGAGAACGGAGGGAGTAAAGTGTAGAAAGCACAAATTATACGTAGCAAATCCGGATTTTTCTGTTTGTGTCATTTCTACTTCCTTCTAGTATAAACAAAGTTTGACTTTTTTGTTGCTGTTTTGGCTGTTACTTTGTTCAGGTTCTTTGTTTCTGCTCAGAACTCTTTTTGCATTTTGTTTCTTAAGATTTTTCCACTTAATCCAAACTCTACTTTCAGATTTATTAAACCCTGAAGATTTTGTCTGTGATCTAGTGCAGTATTGGTCTGTCTTGCTTTATAATAAACATAGTTCTAGAAATTTGAGTGTAAACTGTTTAACTAGAACAACATTTTTCATAAACTGATTTTATAATGTCTGTCTATAACAATTCATTTACTCAGAAGTCATTTTTTCTGCATATTTTAGTTATTAAATTGGAATGATTTTTGTGACTGCCCTGAAGTGCAGCTCACCTATAGTATGAAGGCTTTCTTTTAAATTTCAATATGACAAATTTTGTCTGCTCTTTAAAGTTTAGTTCAGCATAAATCATTTGTATTTGAGTCACTTAGAGATTCGTTGTTGAGGTTTGAGGAAGTTTAGACTTTGTTCAAATTAAATACCGATGGAGATGCACTCCATCCCAAAACTGGTAAGAGATCATGTATAAGAGGGAGGGGTGTGGGGGCAGGAGTTATGACAGGTTGTAGGCCAGGCACGGTGGTTCACACCTGTAATTCCAGCACTTGGGGAGGCCAAGGCGGGTGGATCATGAGGTCAGGAGTTCAAGACCAGCCTGGCCAATATACTGACACCCTGTCTCTACTAAAAATACAAAAATTAGTTGGACGTGGTGGCTCATGCCTGTAGTCCCAGCTACTTAGGAGGCTAAGGCAGGAGAATCACTTGAATCGGGAGACGGAGGTTGAAGTGAGCTGAGATTGAAACACTGCACTCCAGCCTGGGCGACAGAGCGAGACCCTGTCTCAAAAAAAAAAAAAAAAAAGACAGTTTGTTCCCTATGTTCTTCTAAAAATGCACAAAGATTTGAAAGTCTAACTGGCAAAGAGCTGATCATAGTAGGAACCAGGTTTCTGATGGGTAGCCACTTGCACCAAGAAAAATTTGTTTAGCCTAGCCCCTGGCACCTGTGATTTTGAAATGTAAAGGATAACAGTGAACATGGAAGGTGAAAGCTTTTTAGAAAAACAAAATCGGATTGCATTGAGCCTTTTGGTAATAACCATTAAATATGGCTCAAAATGTGTATTTTGTGACTGGGTCTCTCAGTGACTGCTTCCCCAGAGGGGAGAATTTATTGTTTAATGAAAAGAACTTGAGGAAGGGGTACCAAAAATAAGGTAGAGGCAAGAATTCCAAGAAGGCACAATATCCTGATTTGGTAGCAGAAGAATATATTTGTGGAAACAAGTATACTGGAATTGTTTTGGGCTTGTTTTAAATGTATTTTATCTCACTATGTTGTCATTATACAGAAGTCTTCTATGTCTTTACCCTTTTAGCAGCAGATCTTATTTTTCAAATTAAGTCTTACATGGTACCCTAATACGTAAAATACATGAAATCAAGATGGGAAGGAAGGGTGCCTTGTGCTGGTGCCCCACCCCCTCAACTTCCTCCATTGTTTTCAGGTGAAGCTTGTATACCAGCTGGAAAAACTCACTGGCTTGTTGCCAGTGACAGGTTACTGTGAGGAGCAGGTTTGCCCACATTTTGCTATTTATAGTTTTACATTTCATAATAATTAACATATCGCAGTTAACCTGGAGAACAGAAAGGAAAGATACCCACTCTGGATGCTGTTAATACCAACTGTGTGTGCTTGCCTAAGCAGTGTTCTGTGAAAGGTCAGAAGTCCGAATTCATTCTAAAATATAGTCATTGTTTCAGTGCCTTTCTGTGTACTTCCTAGTAAACAGTTGGACTAGTACAGTGTTATGTAGAAATACTAAAGATAGTTTCAACCTGTTGTGAGATTTTCAGGTTTGGTGTGGGAGGAGGGGGAGAGCTATGTAGTAACTAAAATGGCAACTCCACAAATGCTACTGTTCTTCACCCACCAGCATGTTCCCACACGTGTCCCAACTGGCCTGCCTTTTTCCTGAACTTCTATAGCGTATTTTAATCATGTACCACTCTGGGCATTTCTTCTGTTGCTTTTTCAGATGTAGTTCTTGAACTTTTCATGTATTTTCATCGTCCCACTGTCTAGACTTTTAGCCCCTTGAAAATAGAGGTCATGGTTTGACTGCTTTTGTGTTCCATGCACACTGTAGGCACTCAGTAAAGAGCTGCCTTGGTTTTTAGCTTGGCGGTCTTAATAGATGCATTTTATACTGAGGTTTTAAACTGTCGTCATTGCTAAAAACTAGATTTGTCAACTTGTTTAGTACCTCATCATCGGCTTACTGTGGATTCTGCTACCTTGACCAACAAGGTAGCAGAGTTTTAATTATAATTTCTTCTTTAATAAGACGTTTTCTGAGGCAGGTAAACTGGAAGTATATTGATACTTCTTATACAGTAGAATATGAAAGTGTGGCACGTGGCATCTTGAAAGTACTTTAAATTGTGTACCTTTGAGTTCTACACTGAAAAATAAAACGGCTACAAACAACTTGACACCCTTTCCTGCCCTCAAATTGTTTAGAACTGAAAATAGTGTTTCGTTGTACATATTTGTATGCCATAAAGTAAAATTTTTTTAACATCAGAAAACATCTAAATATATTACCAGTTCTTTAAGAATAAACACCCCTTCCCTTATGTATTATACTATTACTAATTACTTTAAAAAAATTAGTATTATTTTTAATATAAAATATTTGGCAACTTGACTTTTATTATACTTTGGTTGCTCTTTTCACATCTTACAGTTTAAAGTACTTTCTGATATCTTGTCTTTGCAATGTTTTAGTGATGAGAAGACCCATTGATTAGACTGACTACACAGTACCTCTGAGAATTATGGGTATTATCTCTAAGTTCCTAAAAGGAGACTTGTGCACAGGGCTAGTTCCTGGCAGTAAGAAACACACTGCCTTAGCTTTTTGGAAAGTTTACTGTCCGTTCCATATTGACCACTAGTGGAAAATTTGTTGTTAGGCATTTAGCAGGTAATAAATGTGCTCCAAATTGCTTTTCCTTCTCTTATTTTTATTCTTATGAGACAGTAAGGCAGTTGTTATTTCTACTTACGAATTAGGGGTCCTGGGATATACGTGCCTAAATTATATTGACAGCCAGTTGTGCAGCTGCCTTACACAACCTATCTACAATGTTTTTTCAGTGAGACCTACTGACTTATACACATTGAATTGTACTCCAGTGTGAAGTCCTGTATAAATAAAAGAAAATGAACTTGCATCAAGTTGAGTCAGTGGTACTGGTACTATTTGAAAGGAAAATGTGTTTTCAACTGAGATCATTTAGAGCCCCAGAAGCAGACGAATTGGTTTCCTTTGTGTCATTGGTTCTGGTGCAATTTTGCTTCCCTAGAAGACATTTGAAATGTCTAAAGACAATTTCAGCTGTCAAAACTGGGGAGTCGGTGCTCCTAGCATCTAGTGGGTAGAGGCCAGCAATGCTGCTAAACCTCCCACAGTGCTTAGGACGGCAGTCCACTACAGAGAATTATGTAGTTCAAACTGTAAGTAGTGATGAGGTTGATAAAACCTGCTGTGTGTGTTTCAAAGCATGGAATTGCCAGAAGCCTTTTTTGCCAAGACAAATTTGGGTCATTGGAAGGGAATGGGGAGTCAAGGAGGTGACTTCAGGTACGGGTGGACTGAGATGAGCTATTTTGATGGGGTTAGGATTAAGCTGATTTCTTTTCTCTCACCTTTTCTTTGTGCCAACTCTTGGCATAGCAATAGTGAAGAAAACAGTGAAATAAACTCCTTTTCTTCTAAGCTAGATGGAATATGGTCCTAGTCCAAGAGCTAAAAGCATCACTCTACTTCGCTATAACACTTGCAGCTTTGGTGTAAGCCACACACCCATGCTGTCAGGCTCCCAAAATGTCAAGGCACAGGATTTTTTGAGGGGAGGAGAGGTGTCAAGATTGTTGCATTATAAACTGGCTAATTTATTTCCCAAGGCATCCTGTAATCATAGTGCACCTGGGAGGATCTACGTTTCTCACTGTCTCTGCATCATGTGCCATATGTGAATTTCTTTGGCTAACATACTCTTGCTTGATTTGATTAGTCTGCAATTACAGGAACAAATGTCCCTTAAAAAACTTTTTTTAGAGTAGTTTTAGGTTCACAGCAAAACTGAGTGGGAAGTACAGAGAGTTCTCATATAACCCTTCTGCCTTTGTTTTGTGACTTTATTACTAATTTTCAAATAAACTTTATATGAATGCAGGTGTTATTCTGTTAGTGCAAAATTAAATTAAATGTTCCTCAATAATTGCTCACTAACTGGTAAAGCAAAAGGTAGGGGCAGATTGGTCTGAGTTGTGGGAAATTTCTCTTTCCCTATTCAGTAGAAGAGGGAGGATCATAATTTACATGGACTTCTTAGGGACTTTAGCCACTCGGTATAAGAGCATTTATCTTACTGAAAATCTTCCCATGTAGTTAGTTATACATCATATTTTTATTTCTGGGGGATTTTATTTTTCTCCTAGGAAGTTTCTCATTTTGTTTTTGCTAATTGGAAACCATTTTAAGTTATTCAGCCTGAAAGTTTGACTGCTTTGAGCGTTAGAACATGCCATAGCCGTACACCTTCCTGTAACTGAGAGTGTTCTAGGATTTAAATTTGTGATCTTGTTTATGTCTCATGTAGTTAGGTAGCCAGGGGGAAACTCATGATTGTATTCTTGATTAGAATTTTTTCTCCTGGCCACAAAGTCCAGTTTCTTCCTTCAGCCACAATTATCTCTCTACTAATCATGGCCAGTGGACATAACTGAAATGCTTCTGTGTTTCTCCTTTCAATCATGGGTCTTCCCCTGGGCTTTCCCTTTAATATTTGACCCTTTAAAAATTAATAGTCTGAAGCCAGGCACGGTGGTTCACGCCTGTAATCCCAGCACTTTGGGAGGCTGAGGCGGGTGGATCACCCAAGGTCAGGAGTTCAAGACCAGCCTGACCAACATGGTGAAACCGTCTCTACTTAATAAATACAAAAATTAGCTGGGCATGCACCCATAGTCCCAGCTACTCGGGAGGCTGAGGCAGGAGAATCGCTTGAACCCAGGAAGTGGAGATTGCAGTGAGCCGAGATCGTGCCACTGTACTCCAGCCTGGTGACAGAGCAAGACTTTGTCTCAAAAAAAAAAAAAAAAAAAAAAAATTAATTAATAGTCTATATAGAGTAGATCAAGAAAGAATAAGCTTGCTTGCTTTTTTTTTTTTTTTTTTTTTTTTTTTGACAGATTGGGTCCAGTTTCAAGTTCTCAATAACAAGTTTTGTGAACTTGGGCAAATTATTCCTGAATCTGTTTCTTTATTTATTTAACGCAGATTATTCATCCTCCTCTGCCTACCTCACAGGGCTGCTATGAAGATCAAATGAAATAATTATCAGAGTGCCTTGTAAACCATATAAACAATGCAAATGTAAAATAGTCTGCAAATATAAGAAATGTGAGGTTTAGTAAATTACATCAATTATGAAATGAAAGTTGGCTTGGGGAATTTATTTTCCCTTCTGTTGTCTTGTTTTGTGTAGCATAGAGTGCTTTTTCTTCATCTTAGTAAGTTCAGAGATGACTTTTGTTCGGTTTAGCTGTAGTTTTTTGTCTTTTTGCAAATAAGGCCAATGGAGTTAAATGCTTCACTTGTTGAAACATGATATAATTTGGCATAGATCATTGGTGCAAAGCAAAATTACAAAAAGAAAATTCTGATTTTGCACAGTAGCATAGATCATGCCTGATAGAACATCCTCCTCCTCCCCCTCTTTCTCAGTGTCGATTGCTAATCAGTTCTATGGAATCAGAAGTATTTTTTCTATACTTTTGTCAAAAACTCCAGTTTGTAATTTGACTTACATTCCTATTTCAATAAAACAATTATCTAAGTATTAAAGAAGACAGTTATCTAAGTAGTTGTTATACTTCACCACCCCCCCAACTGTTAGTTATATTATGTAGATGCTGGATGGTAGTAGATCAAGTTAGTTTAGTCACAATTTATAAAGAGCCTTTTTTATGTTGCTAGTATCTTCTCATGTTTGACACTATTCAGAAATAAACCCAGAAAACTGTAGGACTCCAGGACCCAGGCTGTGAATGACTGGTAGAACTGTTGGAGTAGAGCAGGCAGGCCGTGTTGGAAATTATTCCATCTAAAAGGTATCAGCTCCTGCCTCCTTGGCCTTAGTGACTAATGGAAATACATTCTTTTCAAATTCAAAAGCCTGTTCATTACTGCTTTTCTCTTCTGAAACACATTGCCAGTTTTATAATCAAGAAGGGCTTAATTATTTTTCTTTTTCTATTGCTTATGTTTATTCTTCATAAAATGACTTTTCTTCCATTTGATGGGCTGAGAAATAAGCTCCTATATTGGACTTTGTAGTCTTGCTTTTTTTATAGTGTAAATCAGCTCAGCTGGCTAAATGCCTCACTAACTGAAACTTCATAATGTAGCTGGAACTAAATTGTGCTCTGGAGCATTGAGTCTTTAAACTGGATTATTGATTTAGAAACCCATAATGGTGAAGAGGCTATAGACAGATAAGAAGCTCCCTCTCCTGATCCTTGAGCAGGTTTTTCCTCACTTCAGGGGCTCTGAGCTCACGAGCAAAATCCTAACCAAGTTTATCTTGCTAGGACAACCCATTTTAAATGCTCAGTAAAGAAAGAATAATTCTTCTCCCGCTTAACCACTAAAGAGCAACATATGTTTCTAACGTAGCTTTTTATTTTTTTTTTTATCTTTCATTTTTTTGTTGGTAAATCTCCCAGACAACAGCAGTTCTGTAGAGAGTTTAAATATGAAGGAATGGCAGGACGGGCTAAGGGCACTTCTACCCAACATTAACATCAACTTTGGTGGACTGCCCAATTCTTCTTCCCCCTCCAACGCCAACCACAGTGCACCAACGTCCAACACTGCCACCACCGACAGCCTGAGTTGGGACAGCCCTGGCAGCTGGACAGACCCAGCCATCATCACAGGTAACTTTCTCACTCCCTTCAGCTCCACTGACTGCCAACAGTTTGGTTTTTAGCACAGATTTAAAAAAAAAACAACAGAGATCTCTTCAACATAAGTTTCTTTTCACAAAGCCACAAGTGTGGAGTGGCTTGTTTTGTTCTCAGGGGTCACACAAGTCTCGTTGAAGCTGTCGGCCTAGTTGTGTATTAATAAGAAGGCATTTGGTGCCTAGGTTGCTTGTTTTGGTTTAAGTAGGTGTTAACGTCTGGCGACATGTGTATTTTGTAGACCTCAAAGTACAAAAGGATCTGACTGACTCTTCTGATAAGGAACATACTCCACTTTTTGTTATAAAGCTCTCTATTATAAGGCTGTCTTGTTACGTATCCCTGTTAGAGGAGGAAAAGCACAATTGGGAAATGCGGTCGTGCAATGGTGTTTTGCAGCTCCACCTCTGTGACAGTGGGGGACTAAGTCTAGTTCAAGAGGAGGCATGGATTTGTGTGACGACAAGTCTTGGTTGTTGGGGGAGGATCAAAGGAACATAAGGTTTAAAACGTCTTTTTGGAAGGAGTTTGAAATTGTAATCTCTTCAGTGTTTTCTTTTGATTTTGTTTTCTAAATTTGTTTGACGACCTTCTTCTTCTTTCTGCACAAACTCACCGTTTCCTCTCTTTTTTCTTTTCTCTCCTTAGGTATTCCAGCGTCTTCAGGAAACAGTTTAGACTCTCTTCAAGATGACAATCCTCCACACTGGCTAAAATCCCTTCAGGCCCTCACAGAGATGGACGGCCCCAGCGCTGCTCCATCACAGACCCACCACAGCGCCCCCTTCAGCACACAGATCCCACTGCACAGAGCCAGTTGGAATCCCTACCCTCCTCCTTCAAACCCTTCCAGCTTCCACTCCCCACCCCCAGGCTTTCAGACAGCCTTCAGACCCCCCAGCAAAACCCCCACAGATTTACTACAGAGCTCAACACTGGACCGCCATTAGGCAAAGAGGAGTAACCATTAGAAAACACAGGATTTGTCCCACTCTGTTTTCTCCCTCTCAGCCCACCACCCACGGCTCCCTTCTCATCTCTTATGTTCTGAAGAATCCAGTTCCTGATCAATTTTTTTCTCCCTACCCCCAGATGCAATGCGATCACAGGGTCATTACCATCTCTTTTTTAATTGTAAAAGTTTCTGTTGATCCAGCATTTGAGTGACACTGTTGAATGTTTCTAAAAATGCCTTTTTAAGGAGAGAAAAAAATATCAAAGGGCAGTCTCCATACTTAGAAAATTATTGTTTGTCTGTTGCGCATAATAATGACATAATCTGCTTAGCAGAAAATGACGATTAATCTATAGGAAAGGTCAAGTAAATGCATTATCAACTGCAGAAGTTTGAGAACCAGGTTCATTTACATGAGATTGCTAAATGCATGGGGGAAAGCAGTGGTCCTAGCATCCATCTTATATTCAGCTTATTATTATTGCAGGAAAAATGCTTTTAATTTAATTTAATTTTTAATTATTTTGGCAAGTTGATGGCAAGTTGATTGTGTCGTTAAGCAAAAGAATTTATTGGAAGCTGATGGAAAGACAAATTGATCTGTAGTAGTAACTGGCTGATTGCTAAAGAGTTTATAAGGAGGTGAGAAGTAATTTTTTTAAAAGAGAAAAAATTTTTGGCTTTAAAGTAAATTGAAATGTTTTAAAGAAAAAAAGTATTCACAGATTTAATACCTATTAATAATATAAGAGCTGAAATGTAAGTGATTTCTTCAGTCTTTCTCCTCTGTCAAAATCTTTTTTTCTTTTACCATCAATTCACCTGACTAGGCACTCTGAGATAGCACTGCTCTGGGGCCATCTGATCACCATCAGGAGCAAATCTCTGACCTTCTTGCCTGCAGCTTTTACTTAACCCTGTAGTTTCTGGACGTTTGTGCAGTATTGAAAAGACAGGAGAAAAGAAAACAGAAACCTGGTTATAACCTGATGCTAAAACTAAAAACAAGGAAATGTACCTCTTTCTTCAGAATTAAAACTAAAATCTTAAATAAAACAGAAAACTTGATGACGACACTTGGGTTGTTCTTGTTTTTGTTTTGCCATTTTGTTGCATGTGAGTTTGAAAGATTTTGTGACAAGTAGCCATCAGATATTTCCATTTGATTTTACATCTTCAACAATAGGGAGGGAGGATGGTTTAGAAGAAGAAAGTGGAGGAGAAACAACCTTTTTATTGTCAGTTAATGTCATCCTTAAAGTGCAGCCCATCTTGTCCTCAAGAATCTTTCTCAGTAGATTTCAGTAGAAGATTCCTCTTTCTGCCATTGTATTATGCAGGCCAAGCCTTCCCAACTGAGAAGCCTCATGCGCCGGTAATGGAGAGGTTATTGACATACTGAGATAGATGCTGGTTCTCTTTAGGGAGACCTGGTGGGAGCAGCAGCCACTATGCCACACAAGTGGCACCACTTTGTGAATGCCCTGATGGGAAAGAGATCGGGAAACAGTGAAGTGGTTGATCCACAGACACGTCTTTTATGACTGACCGTTTTAGGGAGTACCTGATGGTGGAGGGATGATCGCACCACTGACCAGAAGACGGTAGAGGATACAAGTTACCTGTTCCCCAACAGAACACCAGGATCTGTGTGGTTTGTATGTCTTGCCTTGGGCTGCATTCAGAAGTCCAAAGCTGGAACTGGCATATTTTCAGCCATGTCCATTAAGGGAAGCTTTGTAGCATCAACTAAATAGATCTAGATCGTACATTCTGTGCCTTCAGGTGGATTTTTTTTTTCCATCCTGACCTTTACCTTGTACTTGAATTTGTTAAAAAAAAAAAAAAATTCAACACAGTTTTTAGATACTTAACATCATTTCATGATGTTCTTTTTTTTTTCCTTAACCCTACTCTTTTCCTTCATGTATTCTCAAATAAATGTCACCACAAGTAGATGGTGACCAAGTGGATAGCAAATTGTTTTGTGAAATGAACAAAATGTCCCTGGATAAGAGGAGAGGACTAGAAATGACAGGGTGTCCTTGCCCTTGAACTTCACTTCAATCTCCTGAACCTTCACATTGTACTGTGAAGTGATGGACCAACGCGCAAATGATATGCAGATGGCAGTGAACTGTAATCAACGCTTTTTGCAGGGGAGGGGGAAAAATCCTGAGGTGGGCGTAGCAATAAATATGTTGCTTTTTCTGTAAAAGGAGGGAACTTCTACCTCATAAGGCTGTGCTGTCATTGTGTGTATGTTTAGTGAATCATAAATAAGAATTTATAAAAAACGAAGAATAAAAATCATAATGACCTGTGTGCCTACCACCAAGGTTAAATATAGAACCTCTGGTATCTTAAAAGCCCCTCTATCTGCCCTTCTTTTATTATACTTCATTTTCTTTCGTCATCATCTACAAATAGCCATTATCTTAATTTCCGTGTTAATCTTCAAGAGCTTTGCCAGCTGTGTATCTATCCCTGAATCATATATTGTTTCATCTTAAAAAGCTGAGTAATAAACCCAAGCCTAGCTGTGTAAGGAAAGGGCAATGTTGTCACTATTAAGGCTTTTAGGAGAAGGTAAACTAAACAGCTTCTGGGGCATAGTGTGGCTTTAGCATCTCTGATCATTTATGAAAGCCCCTTCTGAGAAGTACAGTGGGCAAGGTTATGAGTGAGTCCTGGAAAACAGGGCTTGCCAGTTGGGGTAGGTCTGTCGTGTAAGCACAATCACGGGTGTCGGGCAGAAATAGAGTCTACAGGGTCTACAGGATCAGTCTGCTCTCTGTTTCCTGAGTCAGAGCTCACTATGTCTTCCCTCCAGTCCTCTGGAGTAGATCACAGACATTTAGTGAATTAAGTGTCTCAACCCTTTGGGGTGAGGGGTGGGATTTAAAACAAATGTCATCTGATTAATTCACCAGGGCTTGGTGGGGAGAACAGAAACTTTGTTAGGCTTGGTCAAAATCAGATAAGTACAGAAAAGAACCTGAACCAAACTGATATAGGTGGCCTGTTGGTATATTAGCAGTAGGAATCTTGGTACTGACAGCTCTCAATACATCTGTCTCCGGCGTCTGTTACACAGCAGTCATTTATAATCTTTTCCTTTGTTCTCTCTCCTTTCTTAGATCTTCTTCCTGTATTCCTAAATCCTAAACCCTAGTCTTTTTTTTTTTTTAATCTCATTTTGCTGGAGTGACATCCACCAGTACTTCTTAAGGAAAGGTACATGGGAGATAAATATTTTAGTAATTTGCTTGTCTGAAATAATATTTAATTCTACTTCTCAGTTGATCGTTTGGTCGATACAAGATTCTAGGTTGTAGATATTTTTTCCTGCAGAAATGTGAAGGCTTATTACCTCCTTGCTTCCAGTTTTGTTGTGGAACAATCCAAAGATGCTCTTATCCTCTACATGTAATCCTTTCTCCCTCTTTGGAAGCTTGTAGCAAGTCTTCTGGAATTTCACAGTGATCTTCCTTGGTGTGGGTCTACTTTATTTATTTATTTAGAGAAGGAGTCTCACTCTGTCGCCCAGGCTGGAATGCAGTGGCGCGATCTCAGCTCACTGCAATCTCTGCCTCCCGGGTTCAAGCAATTCTCCTGCTTCAGTCTCCCAAGTAGCTGGGATTACAGGCCCCTGCCACCAAGCCTGGCTAATTTTTGTATTTTTAGTAGAGACAGGGTTTCACCATGTTGGCCAGGCTGGTCTCGAACTCCTGACCTCAGGTGATCTGTCTGCCTCGGCCTCCCAAAGTGCTGGGATTACAGGCATGAGCCACCAATACCCGGCCAGGTGTGGGTCTATTTTAATTCATTTTGCTGGACACAATGGACATACCGTAGGCTTTTAAAATCTTATGACTCATTTCCTTCAGTTCTGGGAAATGTTCTTGATTTATTAGTGTATTTCTTGCACTTACTTTCTCTGTTCTCCCTTTGTAACAATTCCATTATTTAAATACTAGACTTTCTGGATTTCTGCTTTTTAAAATATTTTCTCCAGTTTTCTATCTGTATTTTTGGCTCTTTTTTCTAGGAAGTTTTAACGTTATTATTTGTAGTTTTCTTCCCCTTGTGTCGTCTGTTTCTCCAAGTTGCTTTTATCTGTTTGCTTTGATCTCCACCTTTCTTATTAGAGGCTTCTATCCTTGATCTCAGCCAAAAGGCCAAGAATTGATTATATCAGAGACTCCATAGATGCTTGGTAATCATTGGTTATCTGCTTATGAATAAGACTGAAAAATTGATGGGGAGTTTTGAAAACATGAGTAGGGCTTGCCAACTTTGAATTTCCCTATTGGAAGATCTGGGTGGTCTCTTCTGTCGGATAACCTCTGTTGTCATTGTCTTTAGGACTTGTCTCTTGGCCTTGGCTGGTCAGATTCCATAGAGAAGAGTCTTACAATGGCTGGTCTAGTTGGTAAAGGTCTGACTGCCAAGGTGCCAGAGCTTGTTAATGGTCTCTGTATGTATTTAATATTATACTTCATATAATCCCTGGAGAGGAAAAGACTGTTTGCAGTCTTTTCCTCTCCAGAGATTAACTCTCCAAATATCTGCCCATTTATGAGAAGAATAGCGAGGAGTTGGGGAATGAATGTAGGGAGTTAACTTCTTAAAACAACTTTCTTGGTAATCTTTATTTTAGCCCCACTCCGCACACTTGATCTCTGGTTTTAGCAGTATCTAGTCCTGTCCATTCCTGTGCCCTTCAGGACTTTGTGATGTAAATTGGATTGGATCTCAGTTTCCTCTGTTGTTAGCTTAAGGTTGGACTTTCTCAAATGAGCTAGGTGAGTCCACCCAACCATCTACTTTCCAGGTCCTTAGATTTTTATTGCTGTTGTTTCCCCTCATTATCCCTGTTTTTCTTTTTTTTTTTTTTTTTTTTTTTTTTTTTTTTTTTTT
>NW_022436947.1:6401684-6410950 GCF_009761245.1 Sapajus apella
GATTACAGGCTTGAGCCACCGCGCCCGGCCTATTTTTTTTTTTTAAACTCTAATTTTAATGGACATTTTGGAAGAAATAAAATTAGATATGTAAGTCTGATCTACCATCTTAGCCCAGATCTGTGCTCTGATTTTATAAACTAGTAGGCATAGTTTGTCCTCCAGTGAAGTGGACGAAGGACTATCTTTTGCTGTGGGTCAGTAAGTGCTAAGTGCTAGCCACATATGCCTTGGTTTGAATAGTACATGTTTGTTTCATTTACCTTGAAGTGGTTTCCCTTTTTAACATCCTGTTTTCCAATGAAGCTCTTTTGGTTTACAGTCAATAGTTTGTTTTTCAAGAGGTAATCACACAGGGGATTATTTTAATGGTCAAATTTTAGGCTGGATGTTAACGGCAAATTTTACTGCAATTTTAGGGTCATTTGCAAATCAGATGGATGTGGGTCATTTTCTTTTTTGCATTTTTTTTAAATTCCAGATTTTGGATGTGGGTCATTTTCTAGGCTTAGCTGAATTAGAACAATTCTAGAAATTGCAGAGAGGGAAAAAATAACCTACTCTTAACTGTGTGTGCTGTGTATGAATTGTATTTTAAGGATAGGTAATAATAACTGTCAACAATGTATATCTATGAAGATTATGCTATAATATAATAATGCAGAGCTGAATTCAGTTAGCACTCCCCAACAAGGTTCGCTTACACTTGAAGACATGAGGTATACTGCACATGGCTTTTGAGTTTTCTGTTAAATATTGACCAACTTTAGATCCTTATTATTACATTATGTAAACTCTTAAAAGTTAGAAAGCTTATATACCTTAAACATAATTTTGAGACATGCCCTTTGTCAGATGTATTTATTTCTGTCCAAGTGGTCTATCCAGGTGAAAGATGACTGGTGGTCATTAGCGTGAACTATTTGAAGAAATCAAATATTTATCTTGTTCCAAAAATCAGTACTCTCTTTTTTGTGCTTGTTCCTAATTGTTAATTTAGTTCAGTTTAGTTCAGACTTAGACTTCAGATAGTCATGGGCAGTTTTCCAGCAGGAAGAGCTGCCTTTAAAAATAATTTTTTTTTTTTTTTTTTTTAAGGCGAAGGCTCACTCTATTGCCCAGGGTGGAGCAGTCTTGGCTCACTATAACCTCCACCTCCTGGGTTCAAGTGATTCTTCTGCCTCAGCCTCCCAAGTAGCTGGGATTACAGGCGTGCACCACCACTCCCAGCTAATTTTTGTATTTTTAGTAGAGACAGAGTTTCACCATGTTAGCCAGGCTGGTCTCGAACTCCTGACCTCAGGTGGTCACCCACCTCAGCCTCCCAAAGTCCTGAGATTACAGGCGTGAGCCACCACGCCCGGCCTGAAAATACATTTTTAAAGTTGTTTCTGAACAAACTGATTTAAGGAAAATGAGTGAATTATTTGATAAATTATTTTAAGGACAAAATAATTATTTCTATTATGACAGCCCAGATGATTTGGGAAAGAACATGCGTATTGGCCCAAATGATCATGGTACACTGTGGCCATTCTCAAGAACATATTCTGCATTTGGTCCGTCTTTGAGGGAAACTGAGGGCATTAGGCAGGTGTTGGTAGGTGTAGTCATTGGACCTCCTTCCATGGCTTTCTCTCATGGGTGAAGGAAGTAAGTGTACAAGACCGATAACAATGTATAGGCCAGATAGATATTTTTGGTGGTCTGAATGATTTAAAAACTCTAACTCAAGGGCATTTAGAAGGAAGCAATTGTCTGTGGTTTCCTTATTTTCAGCTTTAGTATTCGCAAAACTAAAGTACTGTTAATAAAGTGCCTGGCATGTGACATCGCGTCCAGAGGCACTTTTTAACGTTGTTATTTTCATTCAGTGGACTCCAGTACTTTTATCAGATCCCATTACGTGGGAAAAGTAGGCAAACAGGCTCAGAGACCTTGAGGTTTTGTCCTGGGTCACAGGTTTTATAGGAGCTAGAAACTGCTCGTTACTCATCCTCACCTACATTTGCATGACTTTGGTTGTCCTTCCTTTTTGTTTCAAGTTTGCAAGTGCGTTCCTAGCTTTTTTCGTTTATGGAATTACCAAGATGAGGGTGGTATTCTTTATTCCCCCCTAATTTTAGCTGAGTAGTGGTGGGTGAAAGGGTATGAAGAGTTTCCATATTTGTTCATCCCAGATCATAAGAGTCAAAGGTTAGATGGGAAGTCCCTTAGGGGCGTCCTGATTATTTTGTGCTCACATTGAGTTGTGTTTACATTCAGTTAAACTACCAAGTTAGCTAGTATCTTCTGGATTTTATGCATATAAGGAATGGGGATGAATTGCTTGTGTTTGAAGGACAGTTATGTAGAAGAGGAAATAGGATGAAGGATGCAGCTTGGACTAAGATGTGGAAGAGAGATTTGGATTTAATTTAGTTTTAACAATTTTTTTTTTGAGACAGAGTCTTGCTCTCTCACCAGGCTGAAGTGCAATGGCGCGATCTCGGCTCACTGCAACCTCCGCCTCCCAGGTTCAAGCGATTCTCCTGCCTCAGCCTTACGAGGAGCTGGGACTACAGGCGTGTGCCACCACACCCAGCTAATTTTTGTATTTTTAGTAGAGACAGGGTTTCACCATGTTGGCCAGGATGGTCTCAATCTCTTGACCTTGTGATCCCCCCACCTCGGCCTCCCAAAGTGCCGGGATTACAGAGGTGAGCCACTGTGCCCGGCCGTCTTAACAATTTTTAAAAACACCGTTAGGCTGAGCATTATGCCTGGTGCTTCGGGGGTACAAAAGTAAAATGATCCCTGCTCTCTGACTGTAAAGGTTTGGATAATCGGCTCTAAAACAAAGCTGAAGGTGAGTGTGAAAAGTGCAGAGTGTCAAGGTAGCTCAGAGAAAGAGGTTTGGACAGACTGAGACTTGGGTTGGAGGGAACTCTGAACAAGCAAAGACATCACCATGAGCCTGCCTGGGGCATGTGTAGGGAGGGCTTGCAGCTTGGGGTTCCTGTAGGGGGCTTGTGAGAAATAAGGCTGGAAAGGTGAGTTGGGCACTGCTTTTGTTGGAAATGACAAGTTCCAAGTAGGAGAAAGGTAGGATAGGATTTTGCTTTAAGTCCTAAGTGGGAATGATGAAGATGAGAGAGCCACTGAGGTAGGGTTCTTTGGGTCAATGAAAGGAGACAAAGAATCTAAAGTTTGGCCACAAAGGGACTGTCAGTGAACCCGGAAATGGCATGCAAAAACGGCACTGCACGGGTGTTTTATCAAATTTTTTTTAAAATGTGCGTGATGCAATAAAGTCTAGTGCTGGAGGAATAGTTCAGGTGAAGGTTTTGGGCTACTAAAAGGATTGGGAATGGAAAGAAAGAGAAAGAATTCAAGAGACATTTCAGAAGTGCTAGAGATTTTTGCAAATTGCTGGCCATAAAGGATGAAAGAAAAACAATTCCACAGCCATCTTAGATTTCTGAGGTCCTCCGCTAGACTGTAAGCTTTTTGAGAGCAGATAGCACAGTGAACTTGTTAAACATTACATTCTCAGAACCTGGCTGGCACGTAGGAGGCTCTCAGTAAATATTTCAGTAATTCTTGCCTAGGATTACTGAAATATTTGCATATTGACATATTGCGTATTTCAATACCTGAGTGGTATTGAAAAGGTGTGGATAGTCAGCTCTAAAACAAGGTTGAAGGTGAGAAGTGCAAAGTGTCAAGGTAACAAAAAAAGAGCTACCTTTCAATACCTGAGTGGTACTGAAATATGACTGAACCAGATAACTGGAATAATTGTGTCATGTTTAAAAGAAATGTGGACTCCTGAAAAGGAGCAAGTACAAAAAGATGTATTTGTTGTTGAGGTTCCAGCAGGTCATCCAGCTGGTGGCGTGTGTAGTACAGAGCAGAAAGGCCAGAGGTAGAAATACAGTGTTGGCGTCGTCTTTACAGGGAGAGAGGTGAGAGGGGGGCTTTGGGAAAACAGATCCTAGTGGTCTAAAATGAAGCAGATCTGAGTGTATGGTGACAGTGTAGAACAGTTTCTAGGCAAGAATTACTGAAAATTTGTGCTATGTCAGTCAGGGTTTCATTAGGAAGCCAGGGATTTCACAACTGCTGGAAGGCCTGGGAGAAGAAAGGTCAGGAAGACCTTTGCTGACTTTCAGAAGCTCCAGAAGTACAGGAGTCATAGAAAAAGCCTCCACCATGGCTGGGAGCAGTGGCTCACGCCTGTAATTCCAGCACTTTGGGAGGCCGAGGTGGGCAGATAACCTGAGGTCAGGAGTTCGACACCAGCCTGGCCAACACGGTGAAATGCTATCTCTACTAAAAACACAAAAATTAGCCAGGCATGGTGGTGCGTGCCTGTAATCCCAGCTACTTGGGAGGCTGAGGCAGGAGAATACCTTGAACCCGGGAGGTGGCAGTTGCCGTGGGCCAAGATCATGCCATTGCACTCCAGCTTGGGCAACACGAATGAAACTCTATCTCAAAAAAAAAAAAGCCTCCACCAAAAAGCCCTCAGCTGCCTGCAGCACCAAGCCAGTAATCCCCAGGAAGACTCTGGGAGGTGGCTACCAAATCCCCTGTTTGCCAGGGGCCACCTGCCTACCCAGAGATGCCACCTGTAGAATGTTGGCTTTTTCTCTTCCATCTTTCAGATTGCCCTGAGTACCTCCCATTAGTAGGGTCTAACCTGGGATCTTGTTGGAAGGAATCAGAACTGTGATGCTGGAGAGCGTAGCGAGGGTGGGGCTGATATCAACAGACAGGCTAGCTCTTGTCGTTCAGAGCATCGAACAAGGTCCTGACACCTTTTTGTCAAAACTCTCCAAAAACGCCTCTCTGCCAATACCTTCATAATGAAATTGAAGTTTTGCTGGTGTGGGACCAGCAAATATCCTAACGGGAGGATATTCTTCGTTTCATGTGACTGTGCCTCTGTTCCGTGCATATCTGTTCTGTCAACCTGGAATGTACATGCTATTCCTATCCTCACCCTGGCAATCTGCTTCTTGCAGCTTTTTCTCACACCTCTAGGCAGATTTAGATGGCCTTCCCTGCCTTTGTATCTTACATATGCCTTCATTATATTGCAACTTCCTTGAATAAGGAGTGCTGCTTTTCGTCTGTGTATACACAGGGCTTAGCACAGTTCCCGACATCCAGTTGGAATGAGTGATAGAAGGAAAGCAGCTTTGGGTGGTGGGGTGCTATTAGGTTTTATTGGCGGGAGATCAGTCATGATCTTTAAGGCACTGGTTTTAATCCAGTGGAGGCACTGGGAGCCAATTACAGTATGTCGAAGAATGATGAATGACTAGGAGTTAGAGAACTAGAGATAGTATACTCTGAAGAAGTTTGATAAAGGGGTAACGATAACAGAGTTTCAAGTAAAGGATGTTTTTTTTCTTCAAAGGAAGTCATAAGCCTGTTAGAGGAGACAAAATCATTTGAAAGAGTAAATTTGAACAAGAAAGCTGAGTTGAATGCAATCAGGAACATGCATGGAGGCTTAGTCTTAGGAAGGGGGATACTTTTCCCTCTAAGATAGCAGCAAGGAAAATAAGAGAGAGGATTTAAAGGTAGAGAAAGAAATATTCAGGGAACGCCTTAACCCAGCATGATGAGGGAGCAGGAGGTGGAATAGGGATATGGAGCCTGAGAACATAGAAAATGTGCAACTCTGGGGACTGTAACAGGAAGGTAAAAGGAATGGATTAAAAGAGTGGTAAATGAGTGGCAGGGCCCAGTTGAGGTTAGCATAGATCGATCCAATCAGACTAATTCCATGTGTCCTGGGATGTTTATCAATCTTAGAAGCAAAGGAGGCGGTGGAGATTACCAGGAGCTTCTGACAGATAGAAGTGGTGGAAAATCATGGGGTTGAGCTTTGGGAGGGGGTGAAGGTATCAAAGTACTCGCCATGGCCCAAAATATGAAGGTAAGTGCTCACCATGGCCCATAGAAGGCCCGCAGTAGGGGGTTCTCTTCAATCATGCTCTCAATCTCCTGGAAATGGTGCCCACAACTGGGCACACGGAAAGTACACAAACTATTGTCAGAGCACACAGCCATACAGTTTGGACCCCTCTATGATCTCTACAGTTTCTTTCAACATTTAAGATTTTATAATTTGGGGATTACTGCATAAATTACCAATAACTAGAATTCGAAATTAAGTATAAAATTTAACAGAATGTATACAGAATACATTATTTTATAAAATCCACAATAACCAAATTCATATATTGAGTGAATATATGAATTTCCAGGGACATCTGCATTTGCTTGTTAATAATACCCACATCATTCTCCCCTCCGCCCACATGCTTAGTAACCATTTATTGAGCATGAAGGTACTAGACTGTGATATGCGTTAGGGACACATTTGGGAATAAAAGTCATAACTCTCTTAGAGCTCAGACTTAGGTGGTGAAGATAATCATTAAACAATCCAGTGAATATACTAGTCATATGAAAATTCAGAAGAGTATATTTATAAGTATGTGTAAGCAATATGCAAAATACAAGACCCCAAAGAAAAAACATCGACAAACTTATCCTAAATTTAAGACTTCTATAAGACCACAGGCAAAATTAGATCAACAACGGACTGGGAGAAAACATTTGTAACCCATTTAATAGACTGAGGATTAATATCCCAAATATATAAAGAATGCCTACAAATCAATCTTTCGTAAAAAGACAAAAGGCCAAGGACAACTAATAGACAATGATTGCTGAGAATGTTTTGTTCTTCTGGTTAAGAAAAACAACAAATATCGGTAAGGGTATAGGAAAATGGGTGTCTCATGCACTTTTGCTGATTATAAATTGGTACCTTTTTTTTTGAGAATGAACTGACAATATGAAATTGCCCATTCACTTCAACCCAATAATTTCCCTTCTTGTACTCATACACAGAGGGGAATACATAAGGACATTCATTATAGCATTGTTTATAAGAAGAAAAAAAAATAGCCTGAATGCTTAAGAGTTCATGGCTAGGCAATACTACAGAGAAAAACAACTACATGAAATACTACAGAACACCACAAGAAAAACAACTACATGAATTTCTGTGTGCAAGACCTACAAGGCACATGATGAAAAAACTATGTACATATGTTTTTTGTTTGTTTGTTTGTTTTTGAGACAGAGTCTTGCTCTGTCACCCAAGCTGGAGTGCAGTGGCCTAATCTTGGCTCACTGCAACTTCTGCCTCCCAGGTTCAAGTAATTCTTGTGCCTCAGCCTCCTGAGTAGCTGGGATTACAGGCACGCGCCACCATGCCTGGCTAATTTAGTAGAGATGGGGTATCGCCATGTTGTCCACGCTGGTCTCAAACTCTTGAGCTCAGGCAATCCACCCCCCGCTCGGCCTCCCAAAGTGCTACAATTATAGGAATGAGCTACTGTGCCTGGCCTAAATATACTTTTAAAGTATATCTGCAATATGTTCTATGTTAAACGTGCAGGAACTGAAACTACGTATTTGTATGTACCTATGTAAATGGCAATGCATAGACAAGACCTGAAGTTCATGCCAAAATACTAATAGCAGTTACCCCTATGAAGAGGAGTCATGTGGGGTTGGGGCTGGCCAGGAGACATGAAGGAGAATTTCTTGCATGACTGATATTGTTTGATCTTTTTAAACCATAATAATATATTAAGATATTATGAAATGAAAATATTCATATAATTTAAAATTCTGCTTTGAGAGGAAAGTATAACATGTAATAAGTGTGCCCTGGAGAAACTGCTTTTCATCAGGGCATCAGAATGTAAACGCACCTGGAGAGCAAACAGCATGTTTGATTTCTTTTGTGTTTTTGTTTTTGAGAAAGGGTCTCTGTCACCAGGCTGGAGTGCAGTGGCATGATCATGGCTCACTGCAGCTTTGACCTCCCCAGGCTCAGGTGATCCTCCTACCTCAGCCTCCTGAGTAACTGGCGCACCATCACCCCCGACTAATTTTTGTATTTTTTGTAGAGACGGGGTCTCACCATGTTGCTCAGGCTGGTCTCGAACTCCTGGGCTCAAGGAATCCACCTGCCTTGCCCTCCCAAAATGCTGAGATTTCAGGCATGAGCAATTGTGCCTGGCTGCACCTGACTTGTTTACTCCTGTCTACCCAGCAAAGACATCAGATGATGAGTGGGCAGATGGGTGGATGGATGAGAAAGCCTCACCAAGAAAGTGACATACCAATCAAAAGAAGAACAAGGAACCAGCCATGCCAACTCCACCAGCAGGAGAGCAATGTGTGTGAGCACGTGAAGACACCCCACCGTGGGAACCTGGGCATATCCAACTGGAAGCAGCCCATGTTGCCTGGTGCACAATGAATGAGGAGGAGAATGGTATGAGATGAAGTATGTGAGTTGATCGGGGGCCTCAGGGCTCGTGGCTTTAGTAGCTAGTCATGAGGAGGTCTATTTAGTTCCAAAAGTGATGAGTATACCCTGACACTGATTGAGGTGTCTCTATGGAATGGGTGAACTCACTAAGAAAAATAAGTGGTGTAGTTTGGTTTGACTTGCTGCCAGTCACAGTGAATGGGTGATGAGAATTAAGACTTGGTTCTTGGTGGCCGAGTGCAGTGGCTTACAGCTATAATCCCAGCTTGAGGCCAGGATTTTGAGACTAGCCTGGGCAATATAGTGAGACCTCACCTCTACAAAAAATTAGGAAAAAAAAAATAAGGACTTGGCTCCTAGAAATATCAGCCTGCATTCTGTCCACTGTCTATTATAGCACATGAAGCTTTTTTTTTTTTTCCCTTGAACTCTAGGTAGAGGGAGAGTGTAGAGAAAGAACAGAAAAGGGTTTATAGTGTCATAGCTTTGACTTAGAGTTATGAACTTAGACTGCCTGCATTTAATTGCCAGCTCCACCATTTGCCACCTGGGTGACAATGGATAAGTTTCGTAAATCTCTAAACCTCAATCTCCTTTTCTGTATGTCAGATCAGGAGAATAGAGTGCGTGCTATTATCTTAGAGTAGGTTTAAATAAAATAGTCCGTGTTCAGTATTTAGCATTTTGCCTACTCGATGGCTTGAGGGATCTGGAACATTTAGGCCAGAAAAGAGAGGTGATCACTCACAAGTATTTGAAAGTTTTGTTGAGAAGAGGAATTAAACATTATTTGCATGTCCTATTGAGGACAGTGAAGAGTTACAGGGAGAAATTCAAGGGCAAGGGTAACCCAATGTAAGGAAGACTCAATACAGCCAAGGATCAATAAAGGGAATTCCTTGGTTATATTGAG